>NC_060122.1:682926998-683230028 GCF_021461395.2 Schistocerca americana
GCACTATCGACTGTAGCCATATATTAGTCCCAAAATGTAAAGGCATTTTCGGAGAAAATGCATAAGTATGTTGGAAAACGGAAATGACTGTTGGAGTTGTAGCTTACTCCTGTAAAATGAATTAACTGTTGGGTAGCATCGGAGAATTAATTAGATGATTTCCGTGTCGACAACCTCTTTGTAGATCATTTGGTTATCAAAATGAGACAGAGAGTTGGTTCATTGTACACTGCTGGCCACCGTAAATGCAACACCAAGAAAGACAAGAGCTAGCACAACAAAATTTATTTTGTAGATAACATGTTGACCAAGTATCAAATGATTACGTTTACAGACGTCTGTGACATGTGGTTCCTGCCAGAATCAGTAGCCAGAGTAGCCGCCATTGTTGGAGATCACCGCTGCCACACGTCTCGGCATTGAGTCAAAGAGACGTTGGATGTGTTCCTGGGGTACAGCAGCCCAAGCAGCTTCCACACGTTGCCAAAGATCATCTGGTGTGGCAGCTGGGGATGTAATCTGGGTCACTCGTTGAGAAACCATGGACCACATGTTTTCTATCGGCGAAAGATCCGGAGAGCGAGCCGGCCAGGGAAGCACTTCAATCTGGTTATTGACGAAGAACCTTGGGACAATGCGTGCCACGTGTGGTCGCGCATTATCCTGTTGAAATATGGCTGTGGCCGAGCCCTGAAGGTTAGGAAGGACAACTGGCTCCAGCACCTCGGATATGTAGCGCCGGCTATTTAAAGTACCGGCAATGCGTACTAGAGGCTTGCGAGAGTAATATCCAATACCGCCCCATACCATAATACCCGGTGCAAGACCAGTGTGGCGGTGCATAATGCAGCTGTCCAGCATCCTCTCTCCACGGTGTCTCCACACTCGAATCCGACCATCGTGGTGCTGCAGACAGAAGCGTGCCTCGTCAGTAAAGACAACGTCATTCCATTCTGCCGTCCACATCCGTCTGTCATCACACCATTGGCAACGGAGACGTCTGTGGTTCTGCGTCAATGGTAGACGAAGCAATGGACGTCTTGCGGACAGACCACTCTGCTGTAGACGGCGTCGAATGGTACGCGCAGACACTGGATGATGCGTTACAGACGCAATGTGCTGTGCTATGGTTCGGGATGTCACTGAGCGACCCGTCACTGCCATGCGCACAATTTGCCTATCAGCACGTGCAGTGGTGCACCGAGGTGAATGCGATCGACCACGTCGGTCCGTCGTACCCTCCTGCATCCAACGGTCACATATCCGCATTACAGTTGTTTGGTTTCGTCCAACACGACTAGCGATTTCTCTGTATGATAATCCACAATCTCGGTAAGCCACTGTCCTTCCTCTGTCGAACTCGGATACTTGATCAAACGATGTTCGCTGTTGTCTACGAGGCATAACTGATCGTCTTGTGAAACAATCACAAGGTAAACACACGTGCCGAACGTACACTCGTCGAAATGGCCAAGCCTTAAATGGCGCTATGAGGTGGCGCCACAGGCGCGCGTGATGTGCGTCTGCGCTGAAATTCTAATCAGTTGCAAATCTCATCGCTGCAAACCCATGGTGTAAATTTCACTTGATTCGGATGCTTCCTTCAGGGTGTTGCATTTACGGTGGCCAGCAGTGTATTTCCGATCGGTATCCGATTTGACTGGCAGTCCGGTCATATAGGATCCGTGGAAAAATTACTGTGTATTGATTTGCGTTGGGGTGACGGTGCTTTATGGGAACAGAATATGGAGAAAACTAAATTAGAAATTTTACGGGAGACGAAATTTTACGGGAGACAGGAACTACTGTTGTTGTTGCCAGATAATCATTGTGCGACAATATTAGAACCAAACGTAAGAGATATACAGTGAAATTACTTTTTTCTTTATCTGTGGTAGCGACGAATTAAAAAGTAACGAAGAATATAGTTATTTTAACTTACCTGAATACTGCTTCGAACTTCAATATTTTATTTTAACGCTTTACTTGTGAATGTATCGTCACTTAGCTACTAAATCGAAAGTGGAAGAGATTTATGTAAGAATTCTCCAACTTACTGGGTAAAAATAAGAGAGGCAACAGAACGTTTTTGTAGGCAAGGCCGAGAGAACTATTAGCGATCACTATCTAAGTACCATGTGTGTACGTGAAAGAAAAATAAAGACCAGTTGACTTACAGTACTAGAAAATAAATCTTTGACCCGTTAACTTCGATGATCGCATTGTTAATATACTGAACGAATACTGAGAATATTAAATCGAAAACAAAACATAGTTTGCTTCACATTGAAAGGAAATCTTCAAAATTGCAACTATAGTTACAAAATATAGCTCAAAATCTAACAATACTCATTTCACACATAGAGATTATAAAATCTACGGACTCGTATCGTATTACAAAATTAAGAAAATAAACAAAAACAATTTAAGAAGCCGAAGCCAGATTGAACATACATTCGATTAAGTAATTTAACTGATTAAACAGAATTTCGTTAACAAAAATTATCTTGAGTTAGGGAAGTAAATATCGCTAAGTTTTTGATACGCCGAGAAACAAATAAAAGGTATTTGAGTACGTGAAGAGCTACTATGTATAATATTTATTCGTAATGGAAAGAAGGATCTAAGTGGTCTTGACAGATGTTCAGTAAAAAAGATAAAAGTGTCATTTTACTACCGAGCTACAGCTGGTAGTATATAGAGATATTTATATATATTTACTAATCTCCAAAGTCAGAGATTATCTTCACATCACATAATTAAATCAGAGCGTATAAAGATCATTTTAAGTGTTTGTTTTGTAACGACAGAATAAAAGGAGAATAGCATTTCATAAAAGTATTTTTCCCAGAGTTGTGTGTGTAACTTTGATACCGTGATAGTAGTAAAATTTTCAGGTAAGGTCTGGTTATGTTTCATGAAACCAACTTATGTACAAACAGTCTTAAGGATCAGGAAATGATTAATTACATTTTATATACCTATACAGGGTGAGCAACTACCTATTGCCACCTAGAATAACTCCGAAAGTACGATAGGAGCTTATTTGTTCATGAGACCCAGAAAATATTAGATACAGGCTCCCAGGTAGATGCTATTTTTCTTGACTTCCGGAAGGCGTTCGATACAGTTCCGCACTGTCGCCTGATAAACAAAGTAAGAGCCTACGGAATATCAGACCAGCTGTGTGGCTGGATTGAAGAGTTTTTAGCAAACAGAACACAGCATGTTGTTATCAATGGAGAGACGTCTACAGACGTCAAAGTAACCTCTGGCGTCCCACAGGGGAGTGTTATGGGACCATTGCTTTTCACAATATATATAAATGACTTAGTAGATAGTGTCGGAAGTTCCATGCGGCTTTTCGCGGATGATGCTGTAGTATACAGAGAAGTTGCTGCATTAGAAAATTGTAGCGAAATACAGGAAGATCTGCAGCGGATAGGCACTTGGTGCAGGGAGTGGCAACTGACCCTTAACATAGACAAATGTAATGTATTGCGAATACATAGAAAGAAGGATCCTTTATTGTATGATTATATGATAGCGGAACAAACACTGGTAGCAGTTACTTCTGTAAAATATCTGGGAGTATGCGTACGGAACGATTTGAAGTGGAATGATCATATAAAACTAATTGTTGGTAAGGCGGGTACCAGGTTGAGATTCATTGGGAGAGTGCTTAGAAAATGTAGTCCATCAACAAAGGAGGTGGCTTACAAAACACTCGTTCGACCTATACTTGAGTATTGCTCATCAGTGTGGGATCCGTACCAGGTCGGGTTGACGGAGGAGATAGAGAAGATCCAAAGAAGAGCGGCGCGTTTCGTCACTGGGTTATTTGGTAACCGTGATAGCGTTACGGAGATGTTTAATAAACTCAAGTGGCAGACTCTGCAAGAGAGGCGCTCTGCATCGCGGTGTAGCTTGCTCGCCAGGTTTCGAGAGGGTGCGTTTCTGGATGAGGTATCGAATATATTGCTTCCCCCTACTTATACTTCCCGAGGAGATCACGAATGTAAAATTAGAGAGATTAGAGCGCGCACGGAGGCTTTCAGACAGTCGTTCTTCCCGCGAACCATACGCGACTGGAACAGGAAAGGGAGGTAATGACAGTGGCACGTAAAGTGCCCTCCGCCACACACCGTTGGGTGGCTTGCGGAGTATCAATGTAGATGTAGATGTAGATGTAGAAGTTTGTGGGACAAAAGGTGCATTGGACAACGGCGGCCATGTATGACGTTGGTTTTTTGTTGCTAGGTGGGGTCGCATCAGAGATATAAAGGTCAACTTTTTTTAAAAGTTGGATCTTATAGTTTGGTACTTATTTGTTGATAGCAGCTATCGAGACGAATCCAATGATGTGTAACAGTAAGGTCTTTGAAGGTCAACGACGGTTACAAAGGTGGCATGAACGTCCATTTACAGAAGGTGTTCGAAGAGATGACCCGTGGTATCAATGCAGTGCTGAAATCTTCTTATCATGAACTGAGTGGCATTCCTTATCACATCGGCACTTATCGGAGCACGTACTCTAACAATTCTTTCTCGAATATCTTCAGGTATAGTGGGAACGTCTTTACAAACACTGTCTTTTACGAATCCCCACAAGAAAACTTCCAGAGGCGTCAAGTCTAGCGAACGAGCCGGCCCCGACACATCTCCCCCGCGTCCAATCCAACCATTTGGGAATTGTCTGTGCAACTTATTTCCAGCCATCAGCGAAAAATGTGCCGGACACCCGTCGTGTTGATACCACATTCCGTTCCTTGTTCCTAAAGGTATTTCTTCCAATAACAGACCTAATGTTTCTCACAGGAACGTAGTGGACTTCCTACCATTAAGATTTCCTTAGATGTAATAGGGGGCCTATAATTGTCCTTCAGAATCCCACACCATACATTCACCGACCACGGTTTCTGGTGTGCAACTTTCCGCAGCCAACAAGGATTTTCAGTTGCCCAATAATGCATGTTATGCAAATTAACATTTCCATGGTGCGACGCATACAATCCGTACCAGTTAATTCTTGGTGGAGACTGATATGGTAAGGATGATACTTATGGCGATGTAGAACACGAACAACACTACTATGGCTCATGCCAGATTCCCTTGTAATTTGATGGGAACTAACTCAAAGATCTCGAACCAAGGTGGCAAGAGTACCAATTTCTGTTTCCTCGTTAGTAACTTTCCTTGCCGGTTATGTTTCCGAAGCGTTTAAGATACAGTGGTTCTCAGTTTATCATACACGTATGTACGACGTGTAGTAAGTACGTTGAGGATATCTTTGAGCGTATAAGTCTCTAGCTCTCACTGAATTTCTTTGACGTTCTCCGTAAATGAGAAGCATATCGACTTGTTTTTCGAAGGAATACATCATTCACATTCGCTTGATTCGACGATACTGGTCTTAATGTTCCTATCAGTGTTGTACTGCGAAACCGTCGAATGGTGTTTACATGTCAATGGCATGTTAAATGGATACGCCGTATTCGGAAAATATTTACTATTTCCACGATGTACGAGAGAGAATTGTCAGAGCATGTGTTTCGATAAGTGTCGATGTGATAAGGAATACTACTCCCTCATGATAAGAAGATTGCAGCACTGCGTTTATGCCAATGGTCATCACTTCGAACACCTTCTGTAAATGGTCTTACGTAAAATCGGTAAGCAGGTCGAAAGCTTCCATCCACTCACTCACTGATCAGTCTGGCCTGGCAACGGAAGACAGCAAAACGAAAGCTCAAATTTTAAATTTAGCATTTGAGAAATCTTTCACGCTTGAGGATCGTACAAACATACCGCCGTTTGGGTCTCGTACTGTGTCCCGTATGGAGGACATAGTGATAGACATCCCTGGGGTCGTGAAGCAGATGAATGTGTTAAAAATAAATAAATCGCCAGGTCCTGATGGGATTCCAATTCGGTTTTACAGAGAGTACTCTACTGCATTGGCTCCTTACTTAGCTAGCATTTACCGCGACTCTCTTACCCAACGTAAAGTCCCGAGCGACTGGAAAAAAGCGCAGGTGACGCCTGTATATAAGAAGGGTAGAAGGACGGATCCTCAAAATTACAGACCAATATCCTTAACATGCTGGATTCTCGAACACATTCTCAGTGCGAATATAATGAATTTCCTTGAGAGAGAGAAGTTGCTGTCCATGCATCAGCACGGCTTTAGAAAGCATCGCTCCTGCGAAACGCAACTCGCCCTTTTTTCACATGATATCTTGCGAACCATGGATGAAGGGTATCAGACGGATGCCATATTCCTTGACTTCCGGAAAGCGTTTGACTCGGTGCCCCACTGCAGACTCCTAACTAAGGTACGAGCATATGGGATTGGTTCCCAAGTATGTGAGTGGCTCGAAGACTGCTTAAGTAATAGAACCCAGTACGTTGTCCTCGATGGTTAGTTTTCATCGGAGGTGAGGGTATAATCTGGAGTGCCCCAGGGAAGTGTGGTAGGTCCGCTGTTGTTTTCTATCTACATTGATGATCTTTTGGATAGGGTGGATAGCAATGTGCGGCTGTTTGCTGATGATGCTGTGGTGTACGGGAAGGTGTCGTCGTTGAGTGGCTGTAGGAGGATACATAAGATGACTTGGACAGGATTTGTGATTGGTGTAAGGAATGGCAGCTAACTCTAAATATAGATAAATGTAAATTAATGCAGATGAATAGGAAAAAGACTCCTGTAATGTTTGAATACTCCATTAGTAGTGTAGCGCTTGACACAGTCACGTCGATTAAATATTTGGGCGCCGGCCGCTGGTGGCCGAGCGGTTCTAGGCGCTTCAGCCTGGAACCGCTCGACCGCTACGGTCGCAGGTTCGAATCCTGCCTCGGGCATGGATGTGTGTGATGTCCTTAGGTTAGTTAGGTTTAAGTAGTTCTACGTTCTAGGGGACTGATGACCTCATATGTTAAGTCCCATAGTGCTCAGAGCCATTTGAACCAAATATTTGGGCGTAACGTTGCAGAGCGATATGAAGTGGGACAAGCATCTAACGGGAGTTGTGGGGAATGCGGATAGTCGTTTTCGGTTCATTGGTAGAATTTTGGGAAGATGTGGTTCATCTGTAAAGGAGACCGCTTATAAAACACTAATACAACCTATTCTTGAGTACTGCTCCAGCGTTTGGGATCCCTATCAGGTCGGATTGAGGGAGAACATAGAAGAAATTCAGAGGCGGGCTGCTAGATTTGTTACTGGTAGGTTTGATCATCACGCGAGTATTACGGAAATGCTTCAGGAACTCGGGTGGGAGTCTCTAGAGGGAAGGAGGCGTTCTTTTCGTGAATCGCTACTGAGGAAATTTAGAGAACCAGCATTTGAGGCTGACTGCAGTACAATTTTACTGCCGCCAACATATTTCGCGGAAAGACTACAAAGATAAGATAAGAGAGATTTAGGCTCGTACAGAGGCATATAGGCAGTCATATTTGCCTCGTTCTGTTTGGGAGTGGAACAGGGAGAAAAGATGCTAGTTGTGGTACGAGGTTCCCTCCGCCACACACCGTATGGTGGATTGCGGAGTATGTATGTAGATGTAGATGTAGATGGACGTTCATGCCACCTTTGTGACCTTCGTTGACCTTCAAAGACCTTACTGCTACACATCATTGGATTGGTCTCGATAGCTGCTATCAGAAAATAAGTACCAAACTATAGCCTTCCATTAAAAAAAAAAAGAAAAAAAAAACCAAAGTTGACCTTCATATCTTTGACGCGACAAAAAAACCAACGTCATATCACGGCCCCCGTTGCCCCATGCAACAATTGTCCCACAAACGTTTCAGTTACTGTCATACTTTCGGAGCTATTCTAGGTGGCAATAGTTAGTGACTCATCCTGCATATGCTAAGAAAGTTTGGCTCCTTGCCCAGAGTAAGCGTGTCTGTATTGTGCCGGAGGGTAGAGAAAATGTATGACGAAGTACTATGCGTACTTTGGCGCAATGCATAAATCTGGCATCATAATTGTACTGAGCTGAATCTCTCGATATATTCACTGGTGTGCAATACTCGGGGATAAAAATATCTTTCGCAAGATGTGTCATCACCAAGCAACACAACTCGTTGAAACTCGGACCGTAAATAGAAAGAACTGCTACAGTATAGACTCTTAGTAACTGAAAGAAATACTCTATGAGACGAACAGGAAGTACGCTTTTATACGAAGGCAATAATTACTGTACAGCCACCGTGATGTATGATGTTGCCTTGGATATTACGAAAGGTGGGAAATGGTTCTTAACAGATGATCACGGAGGACATTGCAAGCTCTGTAACATGCCCCCACACTGGCCACAAGATTGGGAAATAGTTCTTGTGGTAGGGCGCACCAGTTCCCTACCAGAGCGATTGATAATTGCTGGATGATCGTTGGGCACCGTGGATATTTTGCCTACGTGTGCCGACGCAATCCATAGATGATAGATGAGATTTAAGTCTGAGGTACGGGCAAGACACACGATTCGCTGTACATCCTCTCGTTCCCAAAGCTCGCCCACCTCCACTGTTCGATGTGTGTGTCACCGATAAAAATGGAGTCAGGGCCGAACGTACACTTGAATAGACGCACTTGGGAAAGGAGTACAGTGCCACCATAGCGTTGACCCGTGATTGTACCGTGTTGAAAGATCGTAAGTACACTGTTGAAACATGAGGGTACGTAAGGGATTTGTTGTAGAAATGGTACGCCCTACTACAAGAACCTCTTACCAACCTTGTGACCACCATGGAGCACACTGCAGAATATATTTTGCCGTCTCTAGTGACCACACACCTTATGAAGAACCACGTCCCACCCTTCGTAATCTAGCGGGAACCATCGTAAATCGGTTTAACTTAAGTGTAATTAGCGCCTGTGAATAAATTTTTCATTTCTGTTCATCACATTGTATATTCCTTTTAGGTATCTTCCGTTCTATAATGTAGCAGGTCCTTCAACATAAGGCCAAAGTTTCATCGTCTACGTTACTTACACATCGTGCAAAGGTTACTTTCCTTTCAGGCGTGCTTACACACACTTTCTATATCTACAGGGTGTCTCACCTAACTGTACCACGTAAAAAATCTGTGGAACAATAATTGATATTCAAAAACGGTTTTCATCAGAATGAGATTTTCAGTCTACAGCGGAGTGTGCGCTGATATGAAACTTCCTGGCAGATTAAAACTTTGGCTAAGTCATGTCTCCGCAATATCCTTTCTTTCAGGAGCGCTAGTTTTACAAGGTTCGCAGGAGAGCTTCTGTAAAGTTTGGAAGGTAGAAGACGAGGTACTGGCAGAATGAAGCTGTGAGGACGTGGCGTGAGTCGTGCTTGGGTAACTCAGCCGGCACGGTTGCTGAGCGTGTTCGGTCAGAGGGTGTACTCGCTTCGGCGGTACATGTACTAAAATTGGAACGATACAGAGAAGATTAGCATGGCCCCTGCGCAAGGATGACACGCAAAATCGTGAAGCGTTCCACATTCTTGCCGGCACGGTAGCTCAGCGTGTTCGGTCAGAGGGTTAGCTGCCCTCTGTAATAAAAAAACTGAGTTAATGGATCAATAATGAACTTCAACTGGCGTCTGGGGACGTCCGCCACGAACAATTGCAACGAACGCTAACGAACAAAATGAGATTAAAAAAAAAAAAAAAAAAGAGGGCTAGCTGCCCTCTGTAATAAAAAAAAAACTGAGTCAATGCCTCAACACTGAACTTGAACGGGTGTCCTGGAACATCCGCACCGAACAAATGCAACGAACAATATCGAACAAAATGACAACAATTAAAGAAAAGGGATGAATTATTAAAAATAAGTTGGTAGAGCAGTTGCCCGCGAAAGGCAAAGGTCCCGAGTTCGAGTCTCGGTGAGGCACACAGTTTTATCTGCCAGGAAGTTTCGGTTTTCATCAGCATGAACGTACGGCAGGGGCTTAGGAGACCAAGTACTCTGCGAAATTTGAAAACGCAAAAAATACTGTTTTCAATGCAAACTTGTGTACACTCCTGGAAATTGAAATAAGAACACTGTGAATTCATTGTCCCAGGAAGGGGAAACTTTATTGACACATTCCTGGGGTCAGATACATCACATGACCACACTGACAGAACCACAGGCACATAGACACAGGCAACAGAGCATGCACAATGTCGGCACTAGTACAGTGTATATCCACCTTTCGCAGCAATGCAGGCTGCTATTCTCCCATGGAGACGATCGTAGAGATGCTGGATGTAGTCCTGTGGAACGGCTTGCCATGCCATTTCCACCTGGCGCCTCAGTTGGACCAGCGTTCGTGCTGGACGTGCAGACCGCGTGAGACGACGCTTCATCCAGTCCCAAACATGCTCAATGGGGGACAGATCCGGAGATCTTGCTGGCCAGGGTAGTTGACTTACACCTTCTAGAGCACGTTGGGTGGCACGGGATACATGCGGACGTGCATTGTCCTGTTGGAACAGCAAGTTCCCTTGCCGGTCTAGGAATGGTAGAACGATGGGTTCGATGACGGTTTGGATGTACCGTGCACTATTCAGTGTTCCCTCGACGATCACCAGTGGTGTACGGCCAGTGTAGGAGATCGCTCCCCACACCATGATGCCGGGTGTTGGCCCTGTGTGCCTCGGTCGTATGCAGTCCTGATTGTGGCGCTCACCTGCACGGCGCCAAACACGCATGCGACCATCATTGGCACCAAGGCAGAAGCGACTCTCATCGCTGAAGACGACACGTCTCCATTCGTCCCTCCATTCACGCCTGTCGCGGCACCACTGGAGGCGGGCTGCACGATGTTGGGGCGTGAGCGGAAGACGGCCTAACGGTGTGCGGGACCGTAGCCCAGCTTCATGGAGACGGTTGCGAATGGTCCTCGCCGATACCCCAGGAGCAACAGTGTCCCTAATTTGCTGGGAAGTGGCGGTGCGGTCCCCTACGGCACTGCGTAGGATCCTACGGTCTTGGCGTGCATCCGTGCGTCGCTGCGGTCCGGTCCCAGGTCGACGGGCACGTGCACCTTCCGCCGACCACTGGCGACAACATCGATGTACTGTGGAGACCTCACGCCCCACGTGTTGAGCAATTCGGCGGTACGTCCACCCGGCCTCCCGCATGCCCACTATACGCCCTCGCTCAAAGTCCGTCAGCTGCACATACGGTTCACGTCCACGCTGTCGCGGCATGCTACCAGTGTTAAAGACTGCGATGGAGCTCCGTATGCCACGGCAAACTGGCTGACACTGACGGCGGCGGTGCACAAATACTGCGCAGCTAGCGCCATTCGACGGCCAACACCGCAGTTCCTGGTGTGTCCGCTGTGCCGTGCGTGTGATCATTGCTTGTACAGCCCTCTCGCAGTGTCCGGAGCAAGTATGGTGGGTCTGACACACCGGTGTCAATGTGTTCTTTTTTCCATTTCCAGGAGTGTATTTTTAAATGGACACACCCAATTATTTCGTATGCAATCAATAGCATGAAAAATCACAAAAATTACAGCGTTGGTTACAACGCAATACATCGATTACATGCCGAGAAATTGCGAAGCGAAGCTGACGCTTGAAATAAATGAAGCGCACAGCTAGCGCACGTCCTGAGACTCAAGCGTGCACCTCACGCTGTCTTTGTCAGGGGCTCACACAATGGGAAGGTATGTACAATCAACAAAAACGAACAAGTAAAACGTCCAACGCCAAGTTACGGTTTTCAAATTGTAAATGTATGTTTATTCTAGCGAAATGACAACTAGAGCTACAATTAGAGGTAACACACTTGAATTCGTTTGCTAAACACATTTACTAGAGCCCTGTCGCCCACAGAAACTGTATTGTTATGCATTACATTCAGCATAGAAAATACACCCACATCTTGACCAATGAAACTGTGTCCCGTCAACATATGTTCGAAGTGCCCTCCGTTTGCATCAATACACGTTTCCAGACGGGTAACGAGAGAGTGCTGCACAGATTGTAGAATTTCTACAGATATTACATCGAACGCAGCTGTAATACGATGTTGCATATCCTCTACTGTCATTGGGGCTTCTTGATACACACTGTCTCTCATTGTGCCCCAGAAAAAGGAGTCTAATGGCTTCAAGTCGGGGGACCGTGCTGGCCATCGCACAGTACCTCCCCGCCCCATCCACCTATTTGAAAATGTCGCATCTAGAACGTCTCTGGCAACTTTTGCATTATGTGCGGGACATCCATCATGTTGGAACCACATTGATAGACGAGTTTCCAATCCTAGATCCTCCATGAGGAGTGCTAGTGTGTGTTGAAGAAATGATGCATATCGCTGTCCATTCAATGTTCCACAGTAAAATGCAGGGACCTACAATACAGTTATCAATGATACCGCACCAAATATTGACACTCCGTTGTTGTTGATGAGCAACTTGGCAAATCCAGTGGGGATTTTGCACGGACCAGTTGTGAATGTTCCGCAGATTCCCATTACCATGGTTTGTAAATGAAGCCTCGTCCGTAAACAACTTATTGCTTAGGAATACTGGATTACCTTGCAACTGCTGAAGTGCAGAACTACAGAATGCAATGTGGGTTTCAAAGTCATTCCCGTACATTTCTTGATGCAGTAAGATATGGAACGGATGAAACCGATGTCGATGCAAGATTCTGTTCACACTACAGTGGCTTATTCTTACACCTCGTGCAATTTCTCTTAGACCCACCTGAGGATTGTGCGCTACAACAGCCAGAACAGCAATTTCGTTTCCATTTTGTTCGTGGACGTTTTGTGGGAGCCCCGCTTCCTGTTTCCGTGAGTGTTTTGCAGATGTTGCCGACGGTTCGACGTGACGGACACCGCCGATCTGGGTAGCGTTCACCATACAGTACCACAGCTGCGGTTACATTTCTGTGACATTCGCCATAAATTAAAATAATATCTAGTTTTTCTTCATTGCTGAAGGCCGGCATATCGACTAGATGACGGCAAATGTAACAAGCCACAAGAAAACAGATTTTAATGTGGTAACGTAAGTGAATTACGTTACAGTATGAGAGCAGTTCAGCAGACCAGATTAGGAGACACTTTTACACTAGAGGTAGAGCGTGCCGTGGTGATTTTGGTATGTTTACGGCAGCATACAGGCGCCGGTGCAGGCAACCCCTGCTCCGAGCACAGTACTACATGCGCTGCATTATGTCGGAAACTGTGACTGTGGTGTCACCGCCAGACACCACACTTGCTAGGTGGTAGCCTTTTAAATCGGCCGCGGTCCGCTAGTATACGACGGACCCGCGTGTCGCCACTGTCAGTGATAGCAGACCGAGCGCCACCACACGGCAGGTCTAGAGAGACTTACTAGCACTCGCCCCAGTTGTACAGCCGACTTTGCTAGGAAAGGTTCACTGAGAATTACGCTCTCATTTGCCGAGACGATAGTTAGCATAGCCTTCAGCTAAGTCAATTGCTACGACCTAGCAAGGTGCCATTTATCCTTTGCTATGTATCTAATGAAGCATGTACAGTAACAAGACCAATGTTCACCAGTTGTGGATTAAAGTTAAGTATTCCAGCAGCTACGTACTTTTCTTTATAGCCTTCATTACGTATCCTGTTTCAGACCTCACGCCAGCCTGCGTGAGTTTAAGCGCGTGCCTTTCGGTTACCCGTCACTGTGGATTGGCTGTCTTGCCAGTCCACAACAGTGACGCCGTTGCTATCCTTTAAAAGCCACATATTTCACAACTCATGAGGTTCAGAAAATTGAAACTAAGAGTGTTACGACTAATTGTACCTCTAGTTGTCATTTCGCAATAGTAAACATAAATCACAGGACATCCGTCATCCCGATACCGTATTATTTGACACATTATAAGAGGTGGACCGGTTCACATTAGGTACAGGTCAAGAAGGGGCTGCACTCTCCCCCTTAAGGAGTATCCTCAATGAAACATGGGCCAATCATGTGTTGTCATACAATACCACACCATACATTAACACTCCACTGACATAGTGCGTCAATCACATCACGATTACCGGCAGCGTGCGTGAACTCCACGCTTGACTTTCAGGACGTGCGCCAGCTATGCACTTCATTTATTTCAAGCGTCAGCTTCTCTTCGCAATTTCTCGGGATGTAATTGACGCATTGCAATGCCACTAACGCCATTATTTTTGTGATTTTTCATGCTATTGATTGCATATGAAATAATAGGGGGTGTCCAATTAAAAATACAAAAGTTTCTGTTGAAAATAGTATTTGTTTACGTTTTAAAACTTCGCATAGTATTTGGTTTCCGAAGACCCTGCCGTACGTTCATGCTGATGAAAACCGTTTTTGAATATCTACTGTCGTTCCATAGATGTTTGAGGTGGCAGAGTTAGGTGAGATACCCTGTATATACTCCACGAATGCACCTAGTTTAAAATCTTCGACCTCACATGCGTTCCACAGCTGGACACTGTTATCTTTTCGCGAAATGTATTCGCAGTTGTGTATGTAGTTGTGTATATGGACAACCACCAACGGTATAATGGAATGATGACAATGAATATTTGTGCCAGATTGGGACTGGAAGTGAGATCTGCCGCTTACCGCGATTGGTCGCCTTACTGTTAGGCTATCCGAGTACGACTCACGGCCAGACACAATCTTGCAAATGTCGTCAACCACGTGGCTGCAACCTGCACGCGTACATCAGTTTGTATATTCCTGAACAGGGGAGACATTTTAATTGAAAGTCGCTTGCTCGGTATCGGCGGATAAATACGATGTTACTGTGGTGTCACCGCCAGACACCACACTTGCTAGGTGGTAGCTTAAATCGGCCGCGCTCCATTTAGTACATGTCGGACCCGCGTGTCGCCACTGTGTAATCGCAGACCTAGCGCCACCACCAAGGCAGGTCTCGTGATACGAGAGAGCACTCGCCCCAGTTGTACGAGGAGATTGCTAGCGACCATACGGACGAAGCCTTCCTCTCATTTGCCGAGAGCCAGTTAGAATAGCCTTCTGCTAAGTCCATGGCTACGACCTAGCAAGGCGCCATTAGCCTTACCTACTTTGAGAGTTATAGTATAAATGTCTCAAGAAGAATGCTGTAGTCATCAAATAATAAAGTTAAGTATAAAGCAGCTACGTACTTTTCTTGCTACCATTCAATAGTTATCCTGTTCCAGAATTGACGCCCGTCGGCGTGAGTGTGTACGCGTGCCTTTCTATCGGCTACCCGTCACTGTGGACTGGCTGCCTTGTCAGTCCACTTCAGTTACAATGCCTGAGTTGTTTAGAAGAACATACGTGAATGTCTGAAGGAACATTTCATCATTCTTCTGGGCACAACAAACACTGCAATATCGAACTTTGTACTTGACGATACCATAACAGCTAAAAATTAGTTCGTAAAATAGTAAGCACTGTAGAATATTACCTCACTGTTGAGTGTTTTTTCACTGATAGCGTGTAAAATATTCTACTAAGCACCAACTGAACAATCAGCTAACACAACAGTAGAAGTATTACATTTCATGAGTCATCTGAAACGAGGTGTTTTACAGTGTGCTATGCTTAATGTACATCACTTTTTGACTGTGAAAGACTCTACACGAGCTTTCAGTGACAACTATTGGTCCGAGAATGCACTAATCAAACTAAGACAGGAATTGGTCTTTCAGGTGAATTGTGCATTTACTACCATGTGGTTCAGCGTGTCGTCGTGAAATATCGTCAGATTGGATAAACGAGGAAGATGTGGCGAAAATGGACGCATACAGGTGAAACAAGAGCTTATATTCGAAGTTGCACAATTGTGCCAGGACGAAAAAGGCAGATTCAGATTGTTGATACCTGTACAGAAAGCAATCTTGTCGACTGCAAAATTGGTTGGAATGTCATAAAGAACAGTAAAATACATTTTAAAACAGTTTAGAAAACGGAAGAACCCGAGAAAAAAGTTAATACTCCTAGGAAGCGAAGTCGTTCTAGAAAAGTAGTTTCTCTAGATGAATGCGATAAAGCACTTATTCAAAAAAATTTCTGGAGTATTATGAGCAGAAGAAGAAAATAGCCACTTTCAGAGAGCTGCTTTTATTTTCTAAACTGAGACCAATTTTCAAGTGTGAAGGTAAGCATTTCAGAAAATATTGAAAGAGATAGAATTCTGTTTCAAAAACGTAAAAATAAGAAATCCGTCCTACCGTTCCGAAATAGTTGCAAAGTGTGCGGAATACTTGAGAGCAATCATAAATAGTGAAAGGGGCCAAATAAACCATTGATAGCCAGGGACAAAACGTTTGATCCTCAGAGATATAGCTGTGGTGATTACAGAAATTTTGTGGAATACCCTCTCAATAAAATGTTATATCTAGATGATCAAGCAATTACATCTTATTGAGGTGTTAATCTCAATGTTAGCTGATAGACCACAAGAACGTTTAGTATGTGAAGGATGTTCCCCAGCACTATTTTAAATATAATTATTAGACAAGTTGAACTCCCTAAACAAATGTGGAGGTAATACAAAGACCAATGTAGCTACGTGATTGTAAAAATACCTAATGCTCTTCATAAGGCAGATAATGATTTAAATCTGGAGGCAATACTACTTTGGGGCTCCGGTCATGCCACTTTGATCTGAACCCTACAGGGTTAATCTCGAATACAATGAAATAATCAACTGCAGAGAAAAATGTTTCTTCCGTTAATTTAACTATCTTGAAATACATAACTAAAGAGTCTTTGCTTAAGATTTCCCAGTGTGATTGGTTAAAAGCTTATGGACACGTAAAAGGCGCTGAAAACGAATATTGGCGCAGAGATGGGTTAAAGGAAGAAGCAATAGGAAATACAATAATCCACATTGGTCTGGAGAGTGGAGATGAATATGCAGAACATGACGATGACAGTGATATGGAAACTCACAAGGAGTATGAAATTGGAACGGATTCCAGTGAAACACATACTGAGATGAAGAAATTGGCGCCTGTCTATTTCTCGTGTGATGGACTATCTATTTTATAACGATAACCACCAAGATCCGTGCAGTTTTCATTACACAACTGTGCCGCAAGAGTACGAGGCGATCTCCGGATATGCTCAATATGTTCATATCTAGGGAGTTTCGTGGCCAGCGGAAGTGTTTAAACTCAGAAGACTGTTCCTAGTCACACTTTATGGACGTGTGGGGTGTCGCATTGTCCTGTTGGAATTTCAGTCAAATGCTAATATTTCTGATTTCCGCTTATATCGAGCGTCTCCACCAGCAGATTATATAACCCGACACCTTACCATCTCCATTACAACAGTAATATAGATCTTTTATTTAGCGTAAGAAGCTGTCTTACTGGATGCTTTTAATTGTTTGTGAGGACGCAGTGTTTTACCTTTAACTTTTGCAAGTATTATGATGTAGTGAATCAATCATTCATTGAGAGACTGTATGGATTACCTCTTCGCACAGTGAGTGGTGATATAGCCACAGAGATCTGCCCCATACCATGCGCGCCCCAACTGGAGTATCGCGAGGCGAAATATTATCGAGCCACTACATCATACACCAACGTGTTGATTAATAACGTCTGTTCCAGTACATCGATTGTAATAACACCTTATCTAACACTATAAACTAGTAATAGAATTGACTGATCACCATACACGTCTCAGGTCTCAGGTTGACATGTATAGTGTTTACTGAGATATAAAAAGATTCCTAAAACACGAAATTTCCAGCCTTGCGTAGGTATTCCCTTTATACTAACGGATCACAAAGAGTCATCAAACGGCCTTTAACTACAGAAGTAAGACGTATTTTGTTACGGCCGGCCGAGGTGGCCTAGCGGTTCTAGGCGGCACAGTCTGGAACAGCGTGACCGCTACGGTCGCAGGTTCGAATCCTGCCTCGGGCATGGATGTATGTGATGTCCTTAGGTTAGTTAGGTATAAGTAGTTCTAAGTTATAAGTTGTAAGATGAACATCAACAAAAGCAAAAAGAGGATCATGGAATGTAGTCGAATTAAGTCGGGTGATGCTGAGGGAATTAGATTAGGAAATGAGACGCTTAAAGTAGTAAATGAGTATTGCTATTTGGGGAGCAAAATGACTGATGATGGTCGAAGTAGAGAGGATATAAAATGTAGACTGGCAATGGCAAGGAAAACGTTTCTGAAGAAGAGGAATTTGTTAACATCGAGTATAGATTCAAGTGTCAGGAAGTCGTTTCTGAAAGTATTTGTATGGAGTGTAGCCATGTATGGAAGTGAAACATGGACGATAAATAGTTTGGACAGGAAGAGAATAGAAGCTTTCGAAATGTGTGATACAGAAGAATGCTGAAGATTAGATGGATAGATCACATAACTAATGAGGAGGCATTGAATAAGATTGGGGAGAAGAGATGTTTGTGGCACAACTTGACTAGAAGAAAGGATCGGTTGGTAGATCATGTTCTGAGGCATCAAGGGGTCACAAATTTAGCACTTGAGGGCAGCGTGGAGGGTAAAAATCATATAGGGAGACCAAGAGATGAATACATTAAGCAGATTCAGAAGATTTATCTCGACATACAGTTACTGACAGAAGTACAAGTTTCTTCAGTATTAAGGTGGAACTGCAGTGCGACATTCGCTAGATACGCATCAGTATGTGTAGAGACATGCGTGAAATATATTAAATACACTACTGGCCATTAAAATTGTTACACCAAGAAGATGACGTGCTGCAGACGCGAAATTTTACCGGCAGGCAGAAGATGCTGTGATATGCAAATGATTAGCTTTTCAGAGTATTCACACAAGGTTGGTGCCGGTGGCGACACCTACAACGTGCTGACATGAGGAAGGATTCCAACCGATTTCTCATACACAAACAGCAGTTGACCGGTGTTGCCTAGTGAAACGTTATTGTGATGGCTCGTGCACAGAGGAGAAATGCACGCTATCAAAGTCGGATAGTAGCCTATCGCGATTACGGTTTATCGTATCGCGACATTGCTGCTCGCGTTGGTCGACATCCAATGACTGTTAACTGAATAAGGAATCGGTGGGTTCAGGAGGGTAATACGGAACGCCGTGCTGGATCCCAACGGCTTCGTATCACTAGCAGCCGAGATGACAGGCATATTATCCGCAGGGCTGTAACGAATCGTGCAGCCACGTCTCGATCCCTGAGTCAACAGATGGGGACGTTTGCTAGACAACAACCATCTGCACGAAAAGTTCGACGACGTTTGCAGCAGCATGGACTATCAGCCCGGAGACCATGGATGCGGTTACCCTTGACGCTGCATAACAGACAGGAGCGCCTGCAATGATGTACTCAACGACGAACCTGGGTGGCCGAATGGCAAAACGTCATGTTTTCGGATGAATCCAGTCTCTGTTTACAGCATCATGATGGTTGCATCCGTGTTTGGCGACATCGCGGTGAACGCACATTGGACGTGTGTATTCGTCATCGCCATACTGGCGTATCACCCGGCGTGATGGTATGGGGTGCCATTGGTTACGCGTCTCGGTCCCCTCTTGTTGGCATTGACGGCACTTTGAACAGTGGACATTACATTTCAGACGTGCTACGAACCGTGGCTCTACCCTTCATTCGATCCCTGCGAAACCATACATTTAAGCGGGATAGTGCACAGCCGCATGTTGCAGGTCCTGTACGGGCCTTTCTGGATACAGAGAATGTTCGACTGCTGCCCTGGCCAGCACATTCTCCAGATTTCTCACCAACTGAAAACGTCTGGTCAATGGTGGCCGAGCAACTGGCTCGTCACAATACGCCAGTCACTACTCTTGATGAACTGTGCTATAGTGTTGAAGCTGCATGCTCTGTTTGATTCAATGCCCAGGCGTACCAAGGCCCTTATTAAGGCCAGAGGTGATTGTTCTGGGTACTGATTTCTCAGGATCACATGTCAGTTCTAGAATAATACATTTGTCCAATGAATACCCGTTTATCATCTGCATTTATTCTTGGTGTAGCAATTTTAATGGCCAGTAGTGTAAATATCAACGGTATGCAAAATTTTGAAAAACACAGCCCTCAGTCGTGAAAACAATTACTTTGTGACCTAGGTTTCGGTGTCACAAGGGACACCTTCGGACAAAATTAAAACAAAATGTTACAGCATAACGTACCAAAAAATACGAAAGCTGCGGTCATACCTCACAGCCTCAGAGAATCAGAATTAAAATGAAATGCAACAGAGGTGCAAGCCACTAGGGGCTGCCATGTGTCCTCTGCTGCAGTCAACACAAAACTGAAACATCATGTGACTTATGCGCCACGGCAACGTCAAGGCAATACCGCCATCTGGTAGCTAATTGGTAAGACAAGCTATTTTGTAAACATCTCTCGTAACTGCAGAGAGGGAAAAAATAACAACAAGCATCCGAACGGTGTACATGAAGTAATTACAATAGCGGGATAGTGCGTGATATAGAATACAACTAATGAATGACTGGCTGTAGTACAAAAATTCCAGAATAAATGCATAAAGAAGCCATATGCGAAATAATCCATAAAATGACATTACTGCTTGCTATAATAGATACGTTATAAAAACCAAAAGAGTTTTTTATTTACGTATATGAGCCGTAAAAAGTAGAAAAAAACGTCTCTTAATCTGCAAGAAGTAGTTGGTACAACAAAGTGTTAGACGTCGTCAAGCAGCGGCTTTAAACCATTGAAATAACTTCTTCCGCGCAACTGCACCTGCTCGTTGAGAAAAAGTCCGTCATTCGAAAGTAAATGCTTGAAAATTTTCAGGTCCTCGAAAATATCAAGTTTACGCCCTTTTTTTTCAATATGTAAAATTTCCAACCTCTCAACCCCTTTAGGAGAGTGCCCTGTGATTAACAGGTGATCTGCAAAAGAAGAAATAGGGGCACACGAACCGTTTTTCCTCAGAAAATGTTCTTTACAGCGAATTGAAAAGGCAAGTCCTGTTTGACTAATATAATAGGTACCGCAAGGGTCACATGAAATCTTGTAGACACCAGAATTCTGCAGAGGGCTAGTAGCTGAATTTAAATTATGGATGACATTTTTTCTCAAGTTGTTATTTGTAGAAAAGGCAATATTACGTTTGTATTTAATCCGAAGCAACCTTTGAATCTGGTATGACACTGGACCTAAAAATGGAATTGAAAAGAATTTATTCTCCGATTCTTCTGGGACGCTGATTAAAGAACCAAGTGTAGTACCCTTCTTGCCTATGTTCTTTCTGAGGATATAATCTACCAACCGAACTTCGTAACCATTATTGACCGCCACAGTTTTAATAAGATTAATCTCCCTTATTAAAATTTTCTTTCGAGAGGGGAATAGAAAGTGTTTTGTGAATAGCCGAGAAAAAGAAAGTATTTTTGTGAGAGGCTGGATGCGTAGAAGATGCTGGAACGATTTGATCAGTTTGAGTCTCTTTACGATAAATGTTGAAGGAAATTCTGTTTTCATTTAATGACAACGTAAGATCGAGGAAATTTAATTGACAATTTTCATTTTCTAGTTCACAGTTCTGATTGACAGCCATGTTAAAAACCTTATGAACGGTATGTATGTGTGAAATATATGCAACGTTTCCGTACGATTTGTATATTTCAGTCTACTGGGGAACAACAAGAGGCATTTCTACGCATTTCACGCACAGATAGTTAACACATATCAGAATGTGTGGTGGAGTGAATATGGTGGGGTGGAACAAGATTGGCATTAAGAATGACCCGTAAAGTTGTACACTCAGGTGACAAAATTCAAAGAATACCTCGTAATATCGTGTCGGAACTCCTTCAGTCCGGCGTAATGCAGCAGTTCAGAGTGGCACGGACACAACAGGTCGCTGGAAATCACCTGCAGAAGTACTGAGCCATGCTGCTTCTGTCGCTGTCCATAATTGCGAGACTGTTGCACGTGCACTATTTTGAGCACGAACTGACCTCTCGATTACGTCCCATAAATGTTCCATGGGTTTCATGTCGGCGATCTGGATGGCCAAACCATTCGCTCGCATTACAGAAAAAGAATGTTCCTGAGTCCAGACACGAATAATTGTGGTCGGGTGACAGGGCGCACTGTCATCCATAAAAATTTGATTATTGTCTGGGAACATGAAGTCCATGAATGGGTGCTAATGCTCTCCAAGAAGGAGGACATAACCACTTCCAGCCAGTGATGAGTTCAGCTGGACGCGAGGACCCAGTCCATTCTATGTAAACACTGCTCACACCACTATGGAGCCACCACCAGCTTACATAGTGGCTTGTTGACAACATGGATCCATGGCTTCGTGTTGTGAGCGCCACACTCGAATCTCGCCATTATCTCTTATCAACTGACTCATCTGGCTAGGCCACGGCTTTCCAGTCGCCTACGATCCAACAGGCATGGTCATGAGCCCAGGAGAGGAGCTGCAGGCGATGTCGTTTGCTGCCATAGCTCACTAACGCCAAATTTCGCAGCACTGTACTAACGGATACGTTTGTCCCTCCTTGATTTCTGGGATTATTTCACAGATTGTTGCTTGTCTGTTAGTAATGACAACTCCACGCAAACACCGCTGCCCTCGGTCGTTAAGTGAGGGTCGTCTGCCATTGCAATGTCCGTGGTTAGAGATAACGTCTGAAATTCGGTAGTCTCGTCACACACTTGACACTGTGGATCTCGGAATACTGAATTCCCTAACGATTAAGAAATTGAATGCCCCGTCATGCGTCTAACCCCATCTACCATTCCACGTTCAAGGTCTGTGTTAATTCCTGTCGTGAGGCCATAATCACGCCGGAAATATTTTCACATGAATTTGCCGGCCGGAGTGGCCGAGCGGATCTAGGCGCTACAGTCTGGAACCGCGTGACCGCTACGGTCGCAGGTTCGAATCCTGCCTCGGGCATGGATGTGTGTGATGTCCTTAAGTTAGTTAGGTTTAATTAGTTCTAAGTTCTAGGGGACTGAAGACCTCAGAAGTTATGTCCCATAGTGCTCAGAGCCATTTGAACCATTTTTTTTCACATGAATCACCTGAGCACAAATGACAGCTCCATCAATTCACTGCCCTCTTCTACCTTGTGGCGATACTACCGCCATCTGTAAAAATGCATATCACTGTCCCATGACTTTTGTCACCTCAGTACAAGTAAGTAAGGATGTGAGAACTTGTACATAATGTGGGGTATTCGGATAGAGAAACGAGTTCACTGAATGTAAGGCATTTCTTAAAACAGCCGGTATTAGTATAGAGGTAGTAATATCTTTAATACGGATGCTGACTGTTACGGAATAACAGTACGTTAGAAACTTTTACTTATTGTTTTGTGTAAGCTACAGTCTCCTTCCTTCTTTATTTGAACGATTATTAGCATGAAATTACAATCAAATCAATACAATGAAATGAATACCCTTAGCTGCATCCAGGCGTTGATGCACGTCAACGAGAACAGCTGAAAATGTGTGCCCCGACCGAGCCTCGAACCCGGGATCTCTTGCTAACATAGTAGACGCTCTATCTATCTGAGCCACCTAGGACACAGAAGATAGTGCGACTGCAGGGACTTATCTCTGGCACGCCTCCCGTGAGACCCACATTTCCGACGTATTGTCCCACACTATATTCGTAGTGACCCTGCCCATTGCACTCATTACTCAAGCCTGTTCTCTCGGACATGTCTGAGAGAACAGACACTATCTTCATATATACGATTATTAGCAGTCACAAATATTCAACCTAAGGATATTTAGTTGTGGGTGAAATACTAATATACGGGAAACCAAGGAAATGTTAAGAGCTGGAACTCTAATCCAAGTACTTGCTCCCTGTTAGTGATTAGATCTTTTAACACAAATTGATGAGTTCTTTATTTTAATACTTAGTAAGATTTGCCTGATTTATATTCAGTAATTAAAAATAGCACTTCTAAGCATCGTCACTGTCTACTGGAGAAAAATTTCAAGCCTATTTAGCTTCAAGTCTCACGCACACAACACAGCTTTAACAGTACTATTGTGACACTGGTTGGTGCTGTTTTAGATGTTTCCCCACAAAAATCAATTACTGAAATTTAAGTGACACCTAGTATGCGACAGTTGCTGTTTCTCATCATGTATATGCGATTGTTAACTGAGCGGTGCCTGGCCCGTAATCATGTACTTTACTTTTAACGTACTTCCATCTCATTACGTTAATTTAAATTACCAGTCACTGAGCTGCTGCTTTGCCTGGCCAGCGCGTATCGATATATCCTCTCTCGTAGTATCTTTGCACGACTGCTATTACTTCCCAGTCGTTGTCTGTCGTAAGCAGTTCGGATCGCGCCTTCGGGCTGCCAGTCAGTGGGAACGCGTCTGGAGCGCAGACCGGACCTGCCAATCGAGGAGTTGCAATGCGGCACTAGTGCAGTCGGGTTGGAGCAGCAGTGAGGGCTGCGTCGACATGGTTCGCCCGAGCATATCCGCCACGCATCACTTGAGCCGGACGACGGTCTTGGTGGATCATCAGTCGGTCCTCCTACATGAGTCGGCTGTGTGTGTGTGCATCGACTGCCGATTTGCCTTCGTGCAAGTGTTTGTCAGGTTGTGTGTGTGGTTGGACGACTATTTTAGATATTGTTGGCATTCTGAGCGGAGTCGGTCGGTTGTTGCGGACGATGGAAATTATCTCCGCGCGGTGCAGTCGGCTGGGTCCGCTGGCAGCCCTTGCGCAGTGTCAGAGAGTGTGTGGAGCTTTCCGATCGCTACGAGCTTCGTGGTTCACCGACCCAGGACATCAAAGTTGGGTAGTGGTCTCAACTGCCCAAGCCACGTCCATTCATGTTGTGGTGGTTCGTTTCGGTGGTTTGCTGTTTGGGGAGGCTTTCCTGTGAGCAATACCGAATGTTTCTACTACTGAAATTTAGCCGCAATGCGGTGCAATTAACTATTTTGGTTGACTACAATTCTAGTACACCAGTGGAATTTTCTGCCTTCTGGCCGTTAGTGTTCTGGTTATCTGTCCTGGGCATTGATGTAAATTCAGGCGTTGTTCTTTTGGGTGAAGTTAACTATAATACCGTGTTTCAAATTCAGGTGTGCCAGCGGAATTTTCTGCCTAGTGGCCGTTAGTATTCCAGTTACCTGCCCTGGCCACTAATGTAATGTCAGGCAGCGTCCTTTCCTCACCTGTTGTCGCTGTCCAACAAGGTGTGTAATTCTGACAGCTAATACATACTCCATTGAGGATTATTATGTTTGTAACCTTTTCTGTTTGAGTTCTCATGTACTGATTGATGGGAAGCAAGTCGTTGTCTCGGTCGGTTCGTGGCTGTCCCCTGGTTGGGTTTCGACGGATCAAGTGTAGTTGGGCTCACCACCTGACTGGCCTCAGTGAACGAGGGCAGACCGACCTCCCTGGAGGCTTCTGGGTGCCACCGGTGTTTAATTATCTGTTTTCAGCCACTTAAAAATTTAAGGCTTATGGTTATATTTCTTTTTTCATAAAAATTTTGCAAGATTGATTCTTAAATTTATCTTTCAAGCTTAATCATTGCGGCCTTCAGCCTTTAAAAGATTATGGTAATATATTTTAAAATCTTGAAACTTAATTGTGGCCTTCAGCCATTGGTATTGCACCATGCATATGTTTGTTCTATCTGCTTTGCATTGAGGTTTTCCACTTAGCCGTGGTATGGTTTCTTTATTTGTTTTATTTACGAAGTTATTGCATATTTATTTTGCTGATTTTTAAGATTTCTTGTTTTTAAATGTCATGGCCTTCTACCTTTAAAAGTCTATGGTAATATATTCTAAAATTTTGAAACGTAATTCTGGCCTTCAGCCTTTGGTATCGTATCTTGCATATGTTTGTTCTATCTACCTTGCTGTGATGTTTGTTTTTTGAATTTTTTTATTGCTATCTTAATTGGATTTTATCTTGTTAAGATTTCTTGTTTGGAGGCCTTCAACCAAGAAAGAGTTGCATTCGGTAAAGGTTCGGCTATGTGCCGCTTTGGTTGTAAATGTGTTATTTAATTACAGTAAATTACAATTAGAAGGTGAAACTGACCCCAACCTTATTTGGCCCTTTCCACAATCTTAATTACCTGTTCTGCCCAGCGAGCCGGCCGAAGTGGCCGTGCGGTTAAAGGCGCTGCAGTCTGGAACCGCAAGACCGCTAAGGTCGCAGGTTCGATTCCTGCCTCGGGCATGGATGTTTGTGATGTCCTTAGGTTAGTTAGGTTTAACTAGTTCTAAGTTCTAGGGGACTAATGACCTCAGGAGTTGAGTCCCATAGTGCTCAGAGCCATTTTGTTCTGCCCAGCGGGTTGAGCGGGCGTTTCATTAACCTTCGAGACTCGAGCTACATGAATCCGAGAGCAACTTCATAGTGGATTCTCTAATACGATGAGCATTCAATAAGTAATGAAACACATTTTTTCTCAGCCAATTTCGGTTGAAAAATGCGAAATTTGTTGTGGGTCTTCGTGGAATATTCCTGCTTCCGCTCTTGTAGTTTCATAAAGTAACGGTAGATAGCGGTGCTAGACGCAGCCTTCAAAGAGGAGTCTGTAACAAAGGTGCCTTCCAAGCGGAGAACGCCCATTGAGTCCGATTCGACGGAAATCGCAGATATTCATTGGCGGTCGCCGTATGTCTATGGAGAGCTGGCAGTGAACAAAAGCACGGAGAGTCGTTGAGCGTCCGTCGTCATGGCAAAAGGTCACGTACACAAGACAGATCTCCGGCGTGCCGGCTGGCCGGACACACCTGTAACTCCTACAATGTTGAAGAAACGACTTCAGCATGTTCGTTATCCGAAAATACAAATGATATTCTCCTTCTCCATGACAAGACAAAGCGTCACACAAGACTGCGCACCCGAGAGGTGCACTTACAACTTCAATGGACTTTTCTTCCTCATCCATCCTACAGCCCGGATCTCACACTTGGCGACTCCCATCTATTTGGCCCGATGAAGGGTGCACTCCGCGGCAAGCAGTACGTGGATGGCGGGAAGGTTACTAATGCATGACGTTGGTTCCGACGTCGACCAGTGGAGTGGTACCTTGCGGGCATACATGCCCTCCCAGAAAGCTGGCGTAGGACCGTCGCTTTGAATGGAGATTATATTGGAAAATAGCGCTTTGTTGCCAAAAATTTACGTATTAATATGGTGTACTGGAATCCTGGGTAAAACTGTCCAGCTATTAGAAAAAAAATGTTGCATTGTTTCTCCAACGCTCCTCGTTACTTTCCACTGAATTCCCCAATTAATATCCTTGCTCTCATAAAATTACTGCCTCTTACGTGTCATGGATGTTTGTTCTACTTTCCTTCTTCTCTAATATTGAGAGGTAACGGGCGAGTTGTGGCGCCCTGAAAACATTCTAAGTTCAGAGTTGGTTTGGCCGAGCCTGCCAGTCGGCAGGCCGACTGTGTGATGCCGGAGAAGATGGTTAGCCCCAGCGCTTGGTCCAGGGACTGCGTGGCTGGGAATTCCACGGTGTTGTGTTGATGAAGGAGACATGCCGGGAGTGCCAAAGACGGCGGACTTTGTGAAACCTGAATGGCAGACATTTCACAGTTCATAAAGAAATTAATAGTAGCCAGATGAATCATGATACCTCAAAAAGAAAAAATGTACAATACCATTATTTGCACTACGATTCTGATGGTGGAATCAGATTTTCAATATCTTTATTAGCTTAAAGTTTAGTATCTGATGATAAATTATACAAGTAACTCTCAGCAACGAATTTCCAAAATATAAACGATTCATCCGATTTTGGCGATCGGCATGTCTTTAGAAAGCTGTTAGTGTAAACGTAAATTGTTATAAATTACAGGCATGTAACTTGAATAGTACGTGAGTTACTGGAGGTGAAAGTGGCCTATTGCTATTAATCGCGTCAGGCCATAAGTACTCAACAGTTACACGAAAAAACGGCAACAGCATGCTTATAAATATATTTATTCATCTACATCTTTGTTTATATCCGATACATACTATTCATGAAGAAATTGGTCAATTATTTACTGTGTTTTAGAAAGCACTGAGATATTAGGCTACTAGCTTACTGCTGTTCTATTCGTTTGATATATGTTCATTTAGTTCCCGGCGGGGTCAGGGATTTTCTCTGCCTCGTGATGACTGGGTGTTGTGTGATGTCCTTAGGTTAGTTAGGTTTAAGTAGTTCTAAGTTCTAGGGGACTGATGACCATAGATGTTAAGTCCCATAGTGCTCAGAGCCATTTTTTTTGTTCATTTAGTTTCTTTATGTGTTTAATAATGTGTGTTAGAGCGTGTTTAGGGTCCAGGCATAGGAATATTTATTTCATTTCATGCTATTTAAATGTAAATCCAGTATTTCGAGTGTGTTTCAAAATGTTTGTGAGTGTGCTTTGGCTTGGAGATATGACGGGAGTGCTAAGATCGTTACTAAGGGAGGCGACTACCGAAGTGAATGGAAGCGGAGTTATGAACAGGGTGGCGCGAGGGACAGTCGCACAGGACACGGAGAGTTGTGGACAGTACAGGAGAGGAAACAAGAGAGTCCTGGACAGTAATGCGAAACGGACACACAGTCGCGGGAAAGACTTGGAGAGTGGAGCAGTTTTGCTGGTGGGAGATAGAAATATTTCGTAGTGCTGACTTGTGCACTTGTGAGATTTCCGTGGCTTCTGCAGTGAAGACGTAGTACGCGTTTAGAAGTGAATATCTCGCAAGCTATGTTGTTGTTCGTAACTAATTACGCGAAACAGGAATCTATTGCTTCCCTGTTATTCAACTTATATTTTATTTAATTTCTGGACCATCGACACCAATAAGTGTTTAGCAGTAATAAACGGCATTGTAAAGGTACTTCTGCTATCGTACTCATCATTTAAAGCCGTTAAGATAGTACTTGTAGGTTTTATTTAATTGCAATCTTACATTTATAAATTGCTATGTTGCACTAAAAATTCGCAATTTCCGAGTGATAGGAACCTTTGGCCATTCGAGTCATGCGTCTATTCATTTTGTATACTGTAGACGCAGCAGTATTTGGCTTGTAATGCGGCAACTACGTATCCCAGCCCCTAGACAGTGAATCCAGCCAAAACTTTTAAAATTTCGACTCTGAGTCAGAAGGTACGTAGTTGAAGGCCATCATACCATATCAATTACTTTTGTGAAAGCCCGCAGTATTCACTATCAATTAATCCTAGTCTGGATTCTGCCTGCCTCCTCTCGCAGTGCGGTGCACTGTCTCAGTGTGAACTCGTCGGCACATGGTGCAGGCGCGCTCGCACTGTCAGCGAGACAATTCCCAACGAATGTCCGTCTCAGAAAGCGCCTGGCCCACGGCAGATACTACGGCAGGCTTACACCCGGCTCAGCTGACGCAGCACGGTGGAGGAGGCGGGCAGGTTTTCGCAGCGGCGCCCGCGGCGTCGCAGGCGGCCATCGCACGGCGTCGCGTCTCTTGAGTGCTTTCTCGACACGGCGGCAGAAGAGTTTCAGCACAGGAGGAGAGGAGAGGCAGAGAGACTGGCGGATACCGAGAGGGAGGCGCCGCCGCCGCCGCCGCCGCCGCCGCCGCCGCGTTAAGGCAAAGTGGTTTTTGTTTTGCGTGTTCAAGTTGAGAGGCCATCCCCTGCGTGGCCTCTCGCGAGACCAATAACGCGACAACTCTGATATGAGTAAAGTTTTCGCGTTATTCAAGTCGAAATAAGCATTACGGTGAGGCGGCTGTCTCCTCCTCCTCTTTCTGTGTATCCCTCCGGTACCGCGCTCCTTCCCTGCCTGCCGCTCCTGCTGCTGATAGATCATATCTGCTACTGCGACACAGCACTCCCGAGGATCGCAAGCCGAGAGGGCGAGTTGCCTGCGACGCGGGCAAAAACGGGGGGCCCTAGGCAGGAGTGTATCGCTGTGCGCTGTCTCGCTCGACAGTGGTGTCGCACGCAACTGAATACTCCGCTAAAAGAAAGGCAAAGCGAGTGTCTAATATTCTGTAACATCTGTCAGCCTTGGCCATTTTTTGTCAAGAGCCCTCGGATAAATTTACCTGTTACATACACTGAGGCAATAATAGTCATATGTTGGACCTCTATTACGCGGTATAGTATAGGAACTTGTCGTGGCATGGACTCAACAAGTCGTTGGAAGTTCTTCGCAGATATATTTAACCTTGCCGCCTGTATAGGCGTCCATATCTGTGGAAGTGTCGCTGGTGCATGATTTTGTGCTCGAAATGACCTCCCGATGAGTTCGAAAAAATTTTCGATGATATTCACGTCGTAGGAACTGGGTGGCCAAATCATTCACTCGAATTGTCCACAACGTTCTTCAAACGATTCGCCGACAACTGTGGCCCGGTGACAAGGCACATTGACATCCATAAAAATTCCACGGTTGAGTGGGAACATGAGGTCCATGAATGGCTGTAAATGGTCTCCGAATAGCCGAACATAGCCACTTAAGTCAATATCGGTACAGCTGGACCAAGAGCCAAGTCCATTCCATGTAAACACACCCCACAACCCTATGAAGCCACCACCAGCTTGCTCAATGTCTTGTTGACAAGTTGGGTCCTTGGCGTCGTGGGGTCTGCGCCACACTCGAATCCTGCCATCAGCCCTTACCAGCGGAAAAATGGACTCATCTGACCACGCAATGGCTCTGAGCACTATGCGACTTAACTTCTGAGGTCATCAGTCGCCTAGAACTTAGAACTAATTAAACCTAACTAACCTAAGGACATCACAAACATCCATGCCCGAGGCAGGATTCGAACCTGCGACCGTAGCCGTCTCGCGGTTCCAGACTGAAGCGCCTTTAACCGCACGGCCACACCGGCCGGCACCACGCAATGGTTTACCAGCCAAGAGGCGCAGCAGGCGATGTCATGCTGTTACAAAATGCACTCGCGTAGGTGGTCTGCTGACGTAGATCATTAACGCCAAATTTCGCCGCAATGTCCTAACGCACACGTTCTTCGCACATCCCACATTTTTTATTGCTTATTTCACGCAGTGCTGCTTTGCTGTTGGCACTGGCAACACTAGGCAATCGCCGCAGCTCTCCGTCGTCAACTTGACAGCTGCGTTGTACGTGGTGAGAGGTAATAACTGAAATTAGGCACTCTTGTCACTGTGGATCTTGCAATATTGAATTCCCTAACGATTTCCGAAATATAATATCCAACACGTCTTGCTCCAGCTACCATTCCGTATTCGAAGTCCATTAATTCTCATCGCGCATTCATCATTACTTGGGAAAACTCTTCAAATGAATCACCTGATTACAAATGACATCTTCGTCAATACTCCGCCCTTTTATACCTTCTGTACTCGATACTACCACCATTAGAAGATGTGCATATCGCTGTCCCATTCGTTCTCTCACCTTAGTGTACATCGGCGACTCGTTTCGTTTCGTTCGCTCCAGCGTAATATCTGCTTGCTCTTATTTACTTCAGTAAATTCTAAAATTCCGCTATCTGGTCAAGGTACGCAAAGAGTGTGATTCGGTGAAGAAAATCTGCAGAAACTGACTTCATTAAAACTGATATCTTTCGCTGCGAATCTGCCGTAAGATAATTTTTATTTTTCTAGATCTCAAATTGATGACATGGTGTTACCGGCTTCGCGAGTGCTAGCGTTCATCTTCATATCTAAAACAGACAAAAATACGTCGTTCATAAATAGTTCAGTCTACTACATTAAATACTATATGAACAGAAATGAGAGTGCCAAATGACAGGCCATAAAATATCGTTACAGAGTAGAGTGCTTCAACCCCCAGTGTTTGACCGGTCACGGATCGCCTGTTGACGGGGGGACCGAGCAGCTGGTGTCCGGCCCCACACGACTCGGCTCGGTCACGTACTCGTCCCATGTCTGATGTCCGGATTCCGGACACGGGGATAACAGAGCATGACCGGCCACCGCTGACGTCTCACCTCGCCTCGCCACGGCTCGCTGCACTGTACTGTACAAATCCAACGCCTCTCTCTCTCTCTGTCTCTCTCTCTCTCTCTCTCAACAACACACACACACACACACACACACACACACACACACAATGTATTTATCTCTGTCTCTCTCTCTCTTATAGTAACGTTTCCAAGAACGAGTACGTGACACAACTAAATCCATAAAGCATTTAGAAAGAAAAATGATATTTCAATACAATCGCGGATAGGAGACGTAGCAATTTTATGTCTGGAAGTGATCACAGCCTTCTCACAAACGAAAGTCAAGGCTCGATTTTTAATCCTTTGTACCTCCTCTTAAAAAATACGTATCTGTTAGTACGCATCAGTTACGCTAGTTCATTACAAATCTATTGCGTATCATAATGAAACAGTGATTTTAACTGCAGTAATTACTCACCCGAGCCGGCCGGTGTGACCGTGCGGTTCTGGGCGCTTCAGTCTGGAACCGCGTGACCGCTACGGTCGCAGGTTAGAATCCTGCCTCGGGCATGGATGTGTGTGATGTCCTTAGGTTAGTTAGGTTTGAGTAGTTCTGAGTTCTAGGGGACTGATGACCTCAGAAGTTGAGTCCCATAGTGCTCAGAGCCATTTGAACCATTACTCGCCTGACAGTCAGTGTCTTTGACACTGCAAATTTGTTGCAGTTTGTGAAACCAAAGAAGAACTAACTGGATTGTCGGTTCTTTTTCGCCTTCTAATCATCTGTCGCCTCTTTAAATAGTCTCAGGAAATGCGCAATTTTTCCTGCAAGCTCATTATCATATCCTTGCAATCTGTAAGCGGAGTCCTTTTCCGTCAGCAAAGCAGCAACTTCGTTGTACTGCGTGTGTAAGGATTCCAGCATAGCGTACAAGCTGTTCCAGCGTGTGCAGATCTCTTGTTTCAACGATGATTTCAAAGACGGCCAGAAGCCACTTTTCTTAATGCACCTTACAATGCATTTTGCAGTATTTATTGTTGTGCGATGTTCGGGGCATGATTTAACAATTAGTTATCTTCATCGAAAGTATGGTAAGTGCTGTGTTTATGCAATGAGCAGCACAAGGAATCCTTTCGTGATTTTCCAAAGCCTTTGTTACATTGGCCACCTGGTCGGAGACATAAACAAAACTGTGCAACATGTGCGGCGAAATGTCCCAATCAGCCATCCTCTCTTCAATTTCTTTCATAATATTGACTCCCGTCTTCTTAACGCCAGGGAATTTTGTTGTAAAGAAAACATTGTTCACAAGAAACCAACCTGTGTTAATGTAATGTGGTGTAAGCGTCAAATAGTGCACCTGATTATGCGAATCAGTCCACATATCAACTGTCGCTGCATTTGTTTTATTAATAACTTCCGCAATAACAGAAGACATTATGCTGCTTCGCATTGCGTTAGCTTGTTCTTTGACATGTCAGCTTACAGTAGAGGGATGTGACATGACATCTGCCGCGTTAACTTCTCCATGATGCGCACCTAGATGTATTAATTCTTGACCTAGTTCTCTGAAACCTCTACCGGAAACAGTATTAAAAGGTCTCATACCTTTAGCACACATTGCAACACATTTTGCCGTAATACTATTTTTTATTACTGCCGGTATCCCTCAAGGAGCTGTATCTTTGTGAGGTTTGCTGCAACTGTGTTTCTTTAAATGAGGGGTTCCCGACTGGAAACACAATAATGTGGAGCAGTTTATGCACGATACGTACCCAGTAGACGCACTGTTTTCGTCTACAACCAACAGATATGTACTCCATACTTGGCTTTTTAGACCTTCCCGTTCCTTAAAGATTGGTTTCAATCTTAGGTCTTACTGCACTGGCTTCCTCGCGCTGCATGATTGCAGAGAGAGACAGATCACAAATGAGAAGCCCGTACTGACTGCAGTCTCACACAGATAATGACACGTGTAATGCGTTTGAAGTTACGTGCTCCGTATTCGGTCACGGCTTCTATGCTCGGTCACTAGATCTAGTGCGGGCAGCCTATCAAGTTAGGGTGTGCTCGCCCCATCTCGTATTTTGTGCTCGCGTACTCGGTCATGCAGGACTCTATTACAGAGTGTAACACATCGCTTTTTGTACATTCAAGTACTGTGTCATAATACTATTGTTTCTTTCGTGATACTGTTGTTTAACATAAAAAGGCGTTCATTTGCAAGAGGACACCGCTGTATGCATAATTATGGAATAAAATTTGTAGTATAGTTGTAAGTTTATGTTTTCTCTATGTAAGTAGGCTGTTTATGTTTTCTTATTGGCAACGTTACGTAGCGCTCAATATGAAAATCACTGGCTGTGCTGTGTGCAGTATGTGGCTAGTTTGCATTGTTGTCTGCCATTGTAGTGTTGGGCAGCGGCAGCTGGATGTGAACAGTGCGTAGCGTTGCGCAGTTGGAGGTGAGCCGCCAGCAGTGGTGGATGTGGGGAGAGAGATGGCGGAGTTTTGAAATTTGTCATGAACTGCTATATATATTATGACTATTAAGGTAAATACATTGTTTGTCCTCTATTAATATCTTTCATTTGCTAACTATCCCTATCAGTAGTTAGTGCCTTCCGTAGTTTGAATCTTTTATTTAGCTGGCAGTAGTGGCGCTCGCTCTATTGCAGTAGTTCGAGTAATGAAGATTTTTGTGAGGTAAGTGATTTCTGAAAGGTATAGTTTAATGTTACTCAGGGCCATTCTTTTGCAGGGATCTTTGATAGTCAGATTGCGTTGCGCTAAAAACATTGTGTGTCTGTTTAAGCACAGTCTTGTATAAATTGTTCTAAGGGGACGTTTCATAGTGCCTATATGACGTTGATCAAAAAGGAAACTATATTGAATTAGTAGAAGACGGCAGAGTTGTAGGAGAGGACAAAGGATGCTACATGTTGCATGGAGAAGTAGAAAGGCCTAAAAAGAGATGAAGAATCATAAAGCAAGTTGATTAAAAGAGGAGTTGTTTAAGAGCTTTGGGAATAGTCGTATGAAAGAGTACAATGGAATGAATTAATATTCTGAGGAAGAATTAAGCCGACTTGAGGGTATAGAAGGCTGATGAAGAATCTATTCATGCAACAGGAAATACGAGTACAGATTGGGAATCATACGACAGGGAAAGCACAATTGTAAAGGGAATGAGGCAACGCTGCTGTCTCTCCCCAATGCTGCTTAGCATATACCGCATTTGGTGTACGTTATTCAGAAACGTGCGAGAAGAAAAAGAGGAATGCGTGTTGGTGGTAGGAGCATAGAATGTATTCGGTTTGTGGATGGTATGGCATTATTGGCAGAGAGCGAAAGAACTATAACTGCAATGTTAAAGAAATTAAACAAGAGCTGTGAAGAATTTCGAATGAAAATTAATAAGGAAAAGGCAAAACGTATGGTGATAAGTACAAGAAAGGTAATAACAACTGTAATGTTAGGACAGGAAGGTACAGAACATGTTAGTGCTTTCAGATATCTGGAAACATGATAACGGAGTACATGAGATGCAATGACGAGGTGAAAACGCATACAGCAATTGCGAAGGAGGCATTTCATAAGAAGAGGTACCATCTATGTAGGCGCATGGACAGTGACCTGAAGAAGAGACTGGTGAAGTGCCTTATGTGGAGCGTAGTGTATGTATACGGAGCTCAGAAATGGACGTTGAGGAAAGAGGAAGAAAGAAGAATAGAAGAATGTGACATGTGGATGTAGAGGAGTATGGAAGGGATAAAAGTGAGTAGGGAAATGGAGAAATGAGGGGGTGTTGAGAAGAGTGGGGGAATTGAGAGAAATTTTAAAGTTAACCAAAAAGAGGAGACACAATTGGCTTAGAAAATGGATTAGAAGAGATTGTTTACTGATAAATGCTGTGGAAGTAACGGTGAATGGACGCAGGAATACAGAACCCAAGAGATATAAGATCATTAATAGTATAAGGATAGAAAACAATTATGATAAAACGAAGAATGTAGAAAATGACAGGATGGCATGAAGAGCTACATATGAAGACCATTACTAGGACAACGCTGATGATGATAATAAACAAAGTTAAACAATTTTTTTTTGAGTCATCAGTCTTCTGACTTTTTCTGATACGGCCCGCCAGCAGTTCCTCTCCTGTGCCAATCTCTTCATCTTAGAGTAGCACTTGCAACCTACGTCCTCAATTATTTTCTGGATGTATTCCGATCTTTTGCCGTCTACAGCTCCATCTTGTACTATGGAAGTCATATCCTGAGATCTTAACAGATGTCCTATCACCATGTCCGTTCCCCTTGTCAGTGTTTTACAAATATTCCCTTCCTCTCCAATTCTGTGCAGAACAGCCTCATTCCACCCAATTTTCAACATTCGTCTGTAGCACCACATCTCAAAGCCTCAAAGCTTCATTCTCTTCTGTTCCATTTTTTTCCACAGTCCAAGTTTCACGTCCATAAATTTCTGTGTTCCAAACGTACAGTCTCAGAAAGTTCTCCGTCAAATTAAAGCCTATGTCTCATACTAGGTGACTTCTCTTGGAGAGCAAGGCCCTTTTTGCCGTGCTAGTCTGCATTTGGTGCTCTCCTTGTTCCATCCGTCATTAGATATTTTGCTGCCTGTATAGCAGAATTCCTTAACTCCATCTAGTTCGTGGCCTTCTCGTTACTGCTACTTCCCATTACTTTCGTCTTTCATCTACTTACACTCAATCCATATTCTGTATTCATTCCATTCGGCAGATCATGAATGGTTGGTTTGTGGGGGTTGTAGGGACCAGACAGTTCACTTCCACTCATGATAGCAATGACACCAGCTAATCGCATCATTAGTATCCTTACACCTTGATTTTAATTACACTCATCAACCTTTCTTTTACTTCCATCATTGCTTCTTCTATGTATAGATTGAACCTTGGGGGCGAAACAATACATACCTGTTCAACACCGTTTTTACCCGAGCTCTTTGTTGTTGGTCGTTCACTCTTATTACTCCCTCTTGGTTCTTGTATATATGGTATATTAACCGTCTCTCCCTATAGTTTACCTCTATTTTTCTCAGAATTGCGAACATATTGCATCATTTTACCTTGACCAACGCTGTTTTCAGGTCGACAAATCCTATGAGCGTCTCTACATTTTTCTTTAGTCTTGCTTCCATTATCGGCCGCAAAGTCAGAAGTGCCTCTCAGGTTCATTTACTTTTCCTAGACCCAAATTGAGCGTCATCTAACAAATGTCCAATTTCCTTTTCCATTCTTCTGTATAGCGGCTTTGATGCACGGGCTGTTAAGGTGATTGTACAATAATTCTCGCACGTGTCACTCTTGCAGTGTTCGCAATTGTGTGGATACATTCTGTACACCAACGGGAACTGTCGTTTTGTTGACACTTCGCCCAATGAATTTATAAGTTCTGACGGAATGGTGTCTATCCCTTCTGCCTTATTTGATCATAAGTCCTCCAGAGCTCTCTTAAACTATGATTCTAATACTGGCTCCCATATCTCTTCTAAATCGATTCCTGTTTCTTGTTCCGTCGCTGCAGACAAATATTCCCCCTCATAGAGGCCTTCAATGTATTCTTTCCACCTATCCGCTCTCTCCTCTGCATTTGACAGTGAGATTCCCATTGCACTCTTAATGTTATTACCCTTACTTTTAATGTCACCAAAGTATGTTTTGACTTTGCTATGGGCTGAGTCAGTCCGGCCGACAATCATTTCTTTTTCGATTTCTTCACATTTTTTATGCAGAAATTGTATTTTTGCATTCCTAAATTTCCCTTAACATCTTGATACTTCCTTCTTTCATCTATCAACTGAAGTATTTCTTCTGTTGCCCATGGTTTCTTCTCGGTTACCTTCTTTGTCCCTATGTTTTTCTTTCCAAATTCTGTGATTGCCCTTTTTAGAAATGTCCATTCCTCTTCAACAGTACTGCCTACTGAGCTATTCGTAATTGCTCCATCTCTATCCTTAGAGAACTTCAAGTATATCTCGCCATTCTTTAGTACTGCCGTATCTCATTTCTTTGGTTATTGATTCTTCCTGAGTAGTCTCTTAAACTTCAGGCCACTCTTCATCATCAGTACATTGTGATCTGTGTCTAGATGTGCTCCTGGGTATATGTCCAGTATCTGATTTCACAATCTCTGTCGAACCACGTAATCTAACTGAAATGTTCCTGTATCAGCCGGCCATTTCCAAGTATACATCCTCCTACTGTGATTCTTGAACATAGTATTCGCTATTACTAGCTAAAATTTATTACAGAATTGAATTAATCTTTCTCCTCTCATATTCCTTGCCCTAAGCCAATAATTTCCTACAGTATTTCTTCTACTCCTTCTCCTACAACTGCACTATTAGTTTTTCATCTCCCTTTGCGTACTGTATTATCCTTTCAATATCCTCATACTCTTTCTCTATCTCTTCATCTTCAGCTTGCGGCATCGGCATGTATACCTGAACTATCGTTGTCGGTGTTGGTTTGCTGTCGATTCTGATAAGGACAAACCTATCACTGAACTGTTCACAGTAACACATTCTCTGCCCTACATTCCTATTCAAAACGAATCCTACTCCATTGATACCATTTTCTGCTGCTATTGCTGTTACTCTATACTCATATGACCAGAAATCCTTGTCTTGTTTCCACTTCACTTCACTGATTCCTACTGTATCTAGACTGAGCCTTTGCATTTCCCTTTTCAGATTTTCTAGCTTCCCTACACATTTAAGCTTTTGAAATTCCACGCCCCCCCCCTCCCCTCTCACCTCCCCCTCGGCAGTCCCTTTCCGGAGGTCTGAATGGGGAACTATTCCGGAATGTTTTGACAATGGGGAGATCGGGAAATCATCATGACACTTTTTCAATTACACGCCACTTGTTCAGTGGTTCCCATTTCCTCCTGCATCCTCATGCCGTTGATCATTGATGATTGTTCCGCCATTATGGGAATTTTCCCACACCAAGGACATGAGAGTGCCCTGAACATCTGTCCGCTCCTCTGCCCTCTTTAACAAGGCTGTTGACAGAATTATGGGTGACTTCTTGTGTCTGAAGTCTTCAGCCACCAATGCTGATTATTAATCAAAATTTAAGCGGCGGCAAATTTCGAACTCAGGACCGAGGACGTTTTTATTATTAATCAAAGACACTAGACCACAGGGGCAATGTTTAACAACATACAGTAATATGTAGGCAAGTTACCTTAAGGTGGTATGGGAGTTCAGCAACTGGGAACGATAAAATTTGGCAGAATATACAGGGTGATTCACAATTCATATTACACACTCCTAGAGGTTGTAGAAGGAACTTATTATATCAAGTTTTACATAGAAAACCCTGTTTGGAAACGTCTTTCAACGACGCTACAGACCGTCAAAGTATCCCGTGATGATGTAACAAACTGTCAGGGACGATGTTTAATAAGAAACGTATCAATGTTAGGTAAGAATCCCTGTACCGGAAACGAAGGAGTCGAAATTTATAAGCAAAAACTGTTCTGATACCTCTGACTGTGGAATATATGTAATGGTACTGTTGTTGCTAAGATTATCGGTCATGTGGAGCAGGCAACTTTCAGAGGTGGTTCAAAAACGACTCTGAGCGCTATGGAACTTAACATCTGAGATCATCAGTCCCCTAGAACTTAGAACTACTTAAACCTAACTAACCTAAGGACATCACACACATCCATGCACAAGGCAGGATTCGAACCTGCGGCCGTAGCAGCGGCGCGGTTCCCGACTGAAGCTCCTAGAACCGATCGGCCACAACGTCCAGCTCAGAGGTGGTAATATGGACCATAACAAGAAAAAAAGTCTAGTTAACACGAGCTCTAAAATGCACAGCTTAAGAGCCATGAGCATTTATTCAATGGAGGAGAAGTGTTTCACATTAGCGAAGATGAACAAGTGCTTATAGTTTCTCAGGTTTGCATTTTAGAACCTATGTTTACTTGACATTTTGTCTAGTATTGTTCCTCACTACACGTATGAAAACTGCTTATCCTATATTCTTCGCATTTCATTGTCAGAGGCATAAGATTGATTTTCACTTATGACTTACGTCTTATTAAGTTCCGAACCAGGGAGACTTACCTCAAATCGGAGCATTTATACGTCTCCATCAACCTTGAAAGTTTGTAACATCATCACGGAATCAACTTGTAACTACAAACATTTTCAGGTGCCGGCGCCTCTAACTTTGACGCTCTGTAGCGTCTTTGGATGATGTTTCCGGACATGAGTTCTTGTGAACAATTTATTTTATTAAGTCCCTTCTGCAATCTCGAGAAGTGCATGTACAAGCAGAGAAGTACATGTATAAGCAGATAAACTTAATATTGCTGTTCCACAGTCGTGACAAGTCAATGCTAATAAAAATATGCTGTTAGTTTGTTGAACACTTAAGGTCTAGTTTCACTAGCTGCTTAAGGTTATCTCTTTGAGCAATGTGTTAAGTTTGTATACTAAACTGATGCAACAATGAGAAAAATTCCAAAGGGAACTGACACTCGTTGAGAGTTTTCGTAGTGAGAATGCGAGTTTTACAGTTACCTGCCTATGTGCGGCTACAAGTCGAGCTTGACTGAAGTTCGCCAGTAAGTCATTTAACTGGTGGAAGCAGGCATAATATGGGATGAAACAGAGTTCCATTGAATGTTAGTGACTAAACGTCCGAATAAATGTTTGCTATAGGTAAGAAACGGAGATGTGGTGAGAGGAAAAAAATATTAATTGAACAATTTAGCTGGGCGTTGTGGCCGAGCGGTTCTAGGCACTTCTGTCCGGAACCGCGCTGCTGCTACGGTCGCAGGTTCGAATTCTGCCTCGAGCATGGATGTGTGTGATGGTTAGTTGGTTTAAGTAGTTCTAAGTCTAGGGGACTGGTGAGCTCAGATGTTAAGTCTCATAGTGCTCAGAGACATTTGAACCATTTGAACAATTTAGAGGAGAATTTAACGATAGAAAATCTTTCAGGAAATTTCGTTCGGGATTGAGTGTCGTGTTTGCATCGAGGGAAGCAGTAGCTATCCAGTACGAGGTGTCGTAACTTCACTTGGACGTTAACAACTAACTCCGAGGCGTCGCTGAGGTGTCAGTTGAACTTGAGCGCTACTCACATCCAACAGTATCAGGCACGCTTACAGATAAAGCACACTTACATTAATTACTGCAAATTGTTATTCCAAAACAATAATGTACTCAATAACACAAATGCTCAACTTTTCAAGATGGTTGTTCATCAGTGCTAGCTTGTCCCATTCCAGTTTATGAGTTAAGTCCAGATCTGTGAACATAACTTTCTTCTTTGCGGTGTGGAACATGCTCCGTGGCGGAGTCGTGCGTTGATGAGGAGCGGTTGATCTCACATCGGACTCGTCGCCGATGAGCGTCGTAATGAAAAGGAGCTTAAATTGCAAGTGGAACTGGACTTCGACTGGCGCTCGCTGGATCTGTGCCAGTTAAGCCGCGCAGCGCGGTTTCTATACTTCATCGCGGTGATACTGGGCCCTCCACTATCTGTTCCTCGTGACGTTTGACGTGGAACATAGTTCACACTTCCTAGCGACTTCTGAAGGAGGCCGCTAGATTCTGCTGGCGGCTCCTTCCACCTGACGCTTAGGCTGTCCCGTTTAACCTCCGTCGTTGGAGGACAGTTTACCTTGCAACAATTGCGACTGGCCGTCAAAACACGAGGTTTCGTCAAAACTTCAGTAATTTTCATGCCTTGCGCTACCTGGAGTAAAACATAGCACTGTAAAGGAGTGGCGAGTATGAGTACAAACAGAATATTGTTGTTTCTGAATTTAATCAGTAATAATCAGGGCTATAACCGCAAATGCTTTTTTTTAATTACTGATTATAAACCTTGTTTACCATACTTCTAAAATGAACAATTCGGAAAAGTGCACTAAAAGATATAAACAACGATGTTTCATGGATACTAAGCAAAGGATCACAGCTCTTAACATTCCCTTGCTAACTGGTTAACTTTTCTCTCTTAACACCATGTGGGCAGGGTGGGTTCTTCCTTGGCTCGGGTATGAGGTTGAATGAAACAGCATTTTTACATAAGATAACTTTTATTGAAAGTTTCGTACAACTGTATCTTACTTGATGTTTTGGTTCGGAGAACGGCAGCTGTGTCGTTTGCGTATCCTTCTGCTGCGGCAGCGGCGGCGGCGGCGGCGTCTGATTACGCGTAGCGGTGTGTATCTCGTGTCGTCGGCTCGCCCAGCTGACTGGAGACGCGCAGCGCGAGGTGGCCCGTTTAATTATTGCGAGCGAACTCGTGCATCGGATGGTGATACCTTGGATGTGGCGTCCCAGTGTTTCTCTTCTCTAAGCGGCCGCGTGTGTTGTGCGTCGGCCAGCGGAGCGGCGCGGCGGGGGAAGGCCTGTGTCGCGGACTCGAACCATGGACTCCCTCTTGCCAGTCTTCGGCTGTCAGGCCTTCATCCCAGCTTACAGGTGACTGCTGATGTGAGGCCGTCTCCTTCCCGTCCTCACGAGTCACCCGGGTACATAAAGATCAGACTTCAAATACCTTTTAACTTCTGTCTTCTGGCGCTGAGTCTGCTGCTTGCTATTTCATTACAGCGGTGGACTTGGTGCTTCTGTGCATGATGCAGTCTCTTCTTGCATGACGGTCTTCAGCACCGAAACTGACTGAAAACAACAGCTACGCTTCTTCACTTCTTCGTCCTCTTCGTCTCTCGTCTCCGTCTCCGTCCCCGTCTTCGTCTTCGTCTGTCTGGCCCACTGCGTCTCGCGTATTTATTCACTTCAGTTTACTGGAGGTGAACGACTTCACGGTCATTGCCTCTTCTGTCACGTTGAAAAGCTTCTCGAAGAATCTTCTTAACGTCGGTCATTGGCTCTTGGAATGTAGGCGAGGGCCTTTGATCACATGTGACGACTGAGAAACACGTGAGCCGGTCATTGCCTCTTCTGTCACGTTGAAAAGCTTCTCGAAGAATCTTCTTAACGTCAGTCATTGGCTCTTGGGATGCAGGCGAGGGCCTTTGCTCACATGCGACAACTGAGAAACACGTGAGCCGGTCGGGCGATGCCCTGACGGCTGAATCGACAGCGCCCGCTTATGTGGAACTTGCTGACTTCACGGTCATTGTCTTTCCTGTTCTGCTGTTTTGCCCGCTGTTTGCCAGTATGTAAGTCTGTAAACTAAACCAAGTTTTTCATTTATATTCTAATTTATACTTCACTTTGATTTCACTAATTTATTTACTTAAGTGCCACTCAACATAACATACTCTATTACTGAAGTCACTGCTACCCTTGTAAAGAAAACACATATTAACTGTACCCTGCGTTGGCTAACACCTAATAGTGTGGATAAAGAATCGCAAAAGCGGCAATTCTCGATATAATCTGGTCCGTAACTCATGTCTCTGAGTTCTCTACAAAAGTATGAATAATGACTCACAAATGCGTAAACTCTCTATGTATTCGAGTCTACAACACGTGTCTCTGAACTGAAACCTTTCTCATAGTGGTTGAAAACTACATGACAAGAAACCATTCGGTTGAAGGAATTTCACATACTATTAATTCTGCTGAAGGTTGCCTCTTTGTGGTAAGCAGTGTTCGGCTACTGACGTGAATAAATGAGAAACGATAACATGCAAATAGAACATGAAAACTGAGAAATGATTTCAGGAATAAAATAATTATGGAGGAACCTGAAATTGATTCCAAATATTGTTAATGAATAAGCATGAGGGCTCACGAACAGTAGCTATATACATCCTCTAAGGGACTATGTAGAACTACATTGCCACATATTCTCAAAGATTTGTCCCATGTGCTATCAAGTCCTCGTAATACTATTCAATGCGAAAAAGAAAAACTACTAAGGTCTGCAGATGGCTCGAAAAAAAGCAGAAAAACGTGTACTGGACAAACGGCTGACCTTGCTTACAATGAACACGCGTCCGCAAAACTGAAAGTCATGTAATACATAATTACGCCAATGCAACGCTGACAACCAAAGCTCTCAAGAGAAATCCTGAACGCTACACTTTAGAAATATCTATCTCAGCGACACACAGGACAATAACGTCTGAACTTAACAACTAGAGCGATGTTAGCTGCTGCAAGCGGCGACCACGGGAAGAAGCAAAGCAGCAGTTTGCGTCACGTGGTCATATTCAAATTGCATCTAGTCTTTTTGCTATGTGACTGGTCATCGGGGCTCCGTGAACAAAGTACAAATTAGAGGTCGGCTTTACCGTACCATAAAAATTTGACTCCCGTAGCAGACGTAGCACTGAACTGAAAGTCTTTCAGCCACATGACTGATCTGAAACAATACATTATATGAAAGGGGTTCGCAACAGACGATTTTCATTTTGCCAGATTCCAAATGATCGGATAGTCCTCAAGACCTCTGCCAGGTCTCCAAAGTAATAGTAAGAACAGACGCAAACGCGAATGAATACATGAACGAAGTATGGTTGACTGGAATAAATTCGATTGTCAGGTCAGTTCTAAGACGCTGTAGTACATCTGCAGAGAAATCGCGTAGAAGATAATAGTATGACTGTTTCATTTGCAGTTTTTATCCCAGAACCATAGCAGCAAATATAAATCAAAATATGAAGCTAGTACCTCTGTAACTGATCAGTATACCCCACGCAAAAGCGGAACAGACAACTTGGAAGAAAATTTTGGAACAAAGGTGGTTTTCCTCTTGGGAAACTTTATGTTTAGAGATTTGGCACTCGAGGAAGACCGTGCAATAGATCTACGATCGCCGTCATGTGTTTCACATAGTGTAATTCTGGGGCCATTGACACAATTAATAAAATTTTTCCAGATCTGTGACCGCATTGCCAATGTGTAATACTTATGGCGTTTCGGACACTATCACAGCTGGCCGCCCTCAGTTATTTTTATTTTTTATTTTTTTGCGCTAATTGAAAGTAATCCCAACATCGGAAGATTTACATATCGACAATGCGGTCGTAGGCCCAGAAGAATTCTGTTGACTATTTCGGATAATGTTTATGAGCGTAAGATATAGCAGTTTAGGGGACTTTACGTGGACTATGGACAGTAATATTTTTGCCGCTCCATATCAGAACGAAGTACAACGTCTATAACACAGTTAAGAGCTATCCTACTAGACTCATATGTCGTGTCTTGCACAAAAACTGTTTTGCACCACTGCCGTGAGCTTCACAGTTTGTGTTTCTTTTTGCCAAAAATTTCTTTCTCAGTACAATTTTGCCCGGAAGATACTTCTGGCCACAAGCTCCCGTATAATGCAGCTGAAAGTAAGCCTTCATTCTCAACGTAGATTACCGAGCGCGCCGTATGGATAATCGACGGCGGGACGAAGTGGCTTTTCCCCAATGTTCAATCTGTCGACATCCCTCAAAGTGTCATTCCAAGCGTTGACTGTTCTCTTGTTTTCATTATCCGGCAGTCATATTTGTCTGATATAAAATTCGCTGTCCCGGAGAGAATGCTGCAGATCTGCGCATCTCCGAAACGGTAAGTCGGTTTTGAACAGTGACGTAAAGATGTGGCATCGTGTGGCGTCATACAGGCGAAAACGGCGATAGGGCACAACACTGGCGATATTTATTCTGTTTTTATATTATTCTTAGGAATTTGGGTTGTGCTGGCAGACAAATCTATAGCATGGGCCGAGATCCAGCACAGATCGAAAGCTGAAATGAGCTGGCGATGTCAACGAACATGTATATTAAGCCTTATTGTGGTGACAGAATGAACCTTAGCGCAACCTGAGTTAGAGGTTAGGTTAAAAAGTGACGATTTGTTTATGAAATGTCAAGAAAGAACAAATGTAATAGTCTTGTTGTTATTGTGTTTGTCTGACGTCTATTTTATTTTCTGTGAGTTGTTTATGTCCGCCATTTTCGTGAATTTATGGGTTTAAGCAGACGGACGGTATCCTTAGACTAAACATTTCGGATTTGAGGCGATAGGGAGTTCTCTTCACTAACGAATGTAGGATTACCTTACCCTTATTACCGACTACCTGAGCTATACGAATGGACAGAGAATTATTTCCATTATTTGGCACCACTAAGTTTGTATCTTGAACTGATTTAAGAGATATTTGTCAAGCAGAAGTATCAGTCTGATATATGATCCTTAGATTACCGTCTATCAGAGCCCGCAGCACTTTTTCCAATGAGAGAAAAAGATTAACAGCTTTCCACGTTTGATATAACTGATATGGTTTGACTACATGCTGTGGTCCAAGAACTAAATGTAACAAGACGTACACAAAACATATCCTATCTCAAAAAATTTAAAGTATTTTAAGGAATATTACTTTGGTACCTTAATGCAAATAATTTTTATGTCAATATGGACGCAACCTTTTTATTCCAGATCTGAAATTACTTTCTCAATAATTAAATTCAGTGTATCAAACGAGCTATGAAATAAAACTAAAAAATACAAAATTAATTTATTCTCGTTCCCATAACGCTAAGTTGAGAGAGAGAGAATTAATCATCATATGGATCAGATTAGATTAGATTCAGTTTTCGTTCCACAGACACAAAAATGTGATGATCTTCGTGGTTGTTGAACATGTCAAAAAGTATAACATAAAAAACATAAAAAAATTGAATATAATACTTGCTATTCTGATCATTTCTCAGGAGATTGTCAAAATAGATGAATGCATTACAATAATCTGGAACTGCTAATATTTACGGAATTAATACACTGTCAAAGTGAAACACTAATATGCACTTTTAATAAATTTGTCATACAAAAAATACCTAATCTTGACTGTTGCAACCAAGTTCTGTCAAAACTGAATTCAAACAGACATTTTTTAATAATTAAGCGCGTCGAACAGTCTGTGTTAAGACACTCATCTATAGAACAGAAAGAGTTGCCTGTCAAAAAGACTTCCAAACTTGTTTAAACCGAGCTTTATCTGAAACCAAGTTTTCAATGGTTTCAGGCAATTTATTGAAAATGGGTGTTCCTGAATATTGGATCCATTTTGGACTAAGGTAAATGATTTTAGGACTATGTGTAGATTGTTTTTATTCATAGTATTGACACTATATATTGAGCTATTGTTTGGAAATAGAGATATAGTTGTTGTTGTCGTGGTCTTCAGTCCTGAGACGGGTTTGATGCAACTCTCCGTGCTACTCTACCCTGTGCAAGCTTCTTCATCTCCCAGTACCTACTGCAGCTTACATCCTTCTGAATCTGCTTAGTGTATTCATCTCTTGGTCTCCCTCTATGATTTTTACCCTCCACGCTGCCCTCCAATACTAAATTGGTGATCCCTTGATGCATCAGAACATGTCCAGCCAACCGATCCCTTCTTCTTGTCAAGTTGTGCCACAAACTCCTCTTCTCCCCAATTCTATTCAATACCTCCTCATTAGTTCTACCTATCTAATGTTCAGCATTCTTCTGTAGCACCACATTTCGAAAGCTTCTATTCTCTTCTTGTCCAAACTATTTATCGTCCACGTTTCACTTCCATACATGGCTACACTCTATACAAATACTTTCAGAAACGACTTCCTGACGTTTAAATCTATACTCGATGTTAACAAATTTCTCTTCTTCAGAAACGCTTTCCTTGCCATTGCTAGTCTTCATTTTATATCCTCTCTACTTCGACCATCATCAGTTATTTTGCTCCCCAAATAGCAAAACTCCTTTAGTACTTTAAGTGTCTCATTTCCTAATCTAATTCCCTCAGCATCGCCCGACTTAATTCGACTACATTCCATTATTCTCGTTTTGCTTTTATTGATGTTCATCTTATACCCTCCTTTCAAGACACTGTCCATTCCGTTCAACTGCTCTTCCAAGTCCTTTGCCGTCTCTGACAGAATTACAATGTCATCGGCGAACCTCAAAGTTTTAATTTCTTCTCCATGGATTTTAATACGTACTCCGAACTTTTCTTTTGTTTCCTTTATTGCTTGCTCAATATACAGATTGCATAACATTGGGGATAGGCTACAACCCTGTCTCACTCCCTTCCCAACCACTGCTTCCCTTTCATACCCCTCGACTTTTATTGCAACAAATTAATAAATATACTGAGAAGCAGCGGTTAGAATACAAAGTTCCTTGAATTGGTTTCTACATGACGTTCTTGAATTTACACCAGAAATGATTCATATTTCACACTTTTGCTCGCTAGAAACTTTTCTGGGGTTGATGAGTTACCCCAGAAAATGATCTGCTTTGACATAATAGAATGAAAGTAAGCAAAGTATGCAAGCTTTTTTATATGTATATCTCCTACGTCTGACATCATTCTCACTGCTAATACAGAATTGTTTAGGTGTTTCAGCACTGTGCTATGCCCTTCCAAACTGAATTTATTTTCGAGCTGTAATTCTAGATAGCCGAGCGGTCTAAGGCGCTGCAGTCATGGACTGTGCGGCTGGTTCTGGCGGAGGTTCGAGTGCTCCCTCGGGCATGGGTGTATGTGTTTGTCCTTAGGATAATTTAGTTTAAGTAGTGTGTAAGCTTGTGGACTGATGACCTTAGCAGTTAAGTCCCATAAGACTTCACGCACATTTTTTTTCTTTTTTTTTTCTTTTTTTTTTTTTTTTTTTTTTAATTCTAGAAATTTAACCTCTTCGATCTGCGATCTGCACGTCTTCACATGTGATACACATGCTGGAAGGTACTCTCTTACAGGTTCTGAACTGCATATAGTGGATCTTTTCAAAGTTTAAAGACAGTTAAAGGGATGATAGTCAGAAAAACTGAGAAAATACTGCTGGATATCAACAAAAGTGCCACATCGATACTCTTTGAAACGGAGAAACAGACATAAACTTCTAAAAAGGCGTATTCAACATGGATGCCATCTTTAACAGTTTCTTGTGCTTATAAATGCTTCACAGCTGTTGTAGTTAATGGATTTATTGCTTTACTGTTGTGATTCTGCTGGTGGATGGTATGTCCTGATGGGGAAGTAGGACCGGCAAGTACGCTGATGTCACATTTATTTGTCGAGAATGAGCGACGGAATCCTTTCTCCAGACCGGCTCCATTCAACGGGTCGGTAAGAGCTGAATGAAGAAGCGACGGGAAATCACGGAAGACAATATTTAGGAACGGTTATGTGAATATACGTATCCATTTTGACTGTAGATCAGCGCCGAAGCTGCAGTCGTAACAAAGAATCGATATAATATCCCGAGAACAGAGTGACAGCTACGAAAACCGAAGATACGAGTATGTAGTTACGGATGAGGCTACAATATCTATCGTCGTGATTGGCAACATTAAATCAGCAGCTTAATGGGATCACAGAGAATGACAGCTAGAAATTTGAGAGAATTCTGTAATGAAAAGGAAGTTGTACGCAGATTCGATGAGGGGACTAGTAGCCTCTCTTGCCGCCCCTTGCGTTCGCCTATATTTCCAGCCTGTCATAGGAACCGCGGAAGGGATCCTTCTAACTATCCGGTTAACCATGTTACAAATTTGTCACAACAGATTTCTGGGGCCTAAATTTTCTTCTGGTATATTTCATTGTCCAAACATCACTCGTAAGCTCTTTTAATTCGAGGAGTCAAATTCGCCTCCATGATACTGAAGTGATTTTGCCACAGATTAAAAAAAAATTGCTTACACCTTTCTGAGACACGTTTAAGACATGTTTAAGAAAACGCGCTATAACCTGACACAATACTTGTCTGTTACATTTGAAGAACACGCAGGATTAGCTTCTTTCGTTAAACAAAGCTTCCTCTCCTCCGGCAGCTACGAACGCTGCTTTCAATTTGTTCTAGACTTTCTCCTCTACCTGTTACTGGAGTAAACTTCGGCCTGGGCTGGAAGGCCTTTGTTGTGAGGAAAATTTATTGATGAACGTTGTTGTCATCACTGAAGTCACAGACAACAGCAGTCTAAAGCAAATATGTCGGTCGGTGAACCAGTTAAGTAAAATTTCATTATTTTAAGTAATGCGTTTATTACCCTGAGCTAATAAACGTATAAAAATGTGGTGGGTGATATATCATTACTGATTTCAATTTTTGGATTTGGTAAGTGCAAATACATAATACTTACACTCCCTGTCAGACTGAAACTGTTTGCTGCATGGAGCCCTGTTGTGTACCTAGATCCGCGTAGTCAGCGCGTACACAACTTTCCCACTAGAGCGCGCCCCGCTAAGCACAACAGCGCAGGCGCAGCACTCGTCCATCTTCGCACTACGAGATGGTGCTGCCTTAGAGACGGACCAAATTCTGCTTCCGCCTATCCGCATATTAATATGTAACACAGCCAATGAGATCGCTGCTAACGTAGAACCTTTTCTCCTCACGGATCACACTTGCGCAGTGATACATGAACGCACGAGGTATTATAACGAGTGTACAGACCTCTGAATAGCCAGTCTGCATTAGTCTGTATGAGTCTGCATTTGTCTGCACCAGTCTGTACCAGTCTGCATTAGTCTGTACCAGTCTATAGTCAAGTTTCAGTCTGCACCTATTAAGATTATCATATTCCTGTACATAAGCATGAGGATAAATGTATAGACACTTTGTCAAGTATCAGAGATGTGTGAGAATAAGATTAACGTACCAAGACCAAAGGAACTTCAGATTGTCAATTGTAAATAGCATCCAGAATCAAGTTACGTAATGTTTATGCTTGATATTATTTTAATAAATGTGTGTGAAAATTAATCAAATTCTGTTTAAAGTTGGTCACCATCAGTCTGCTACGCTATGTGTGCAAGTGGCATTTCTATCTTGTGACCTAACGGCAGAAGATAAACACGCCACGATAAGACCACGAGACATATAGCTGACACTCGCCTACTTCGTTAGAGCGACAAGTCAAGTAATCTGATGGGGTGTGTACCGAAGGTCTTACAGTACGCACACCATAAGCCCCCTACTCGGGGCTTTGCCCCTCTACTGACTGAGCAATTCAAGTGCGACTCATGACCTGTCCTTACAGCTGTACTCCCTTCAGTACCTGATATCCCACCTCCCGAACTTTACAGAAGTTCCTCTACGAAACTCGCGCGACTAGCGCACTTAGAAGAAAGACTGCTGGAAGGAAAGATGTGGGGATGGGTCCTGAGTCGTGTTTGTGTGCCTCAGTCGGTAGCACACTTTCACGCAAAAAGGCAAAGGTTCCGATTTCAAGTCTCGGTCCAGCAAACACTTTTAACCTGATACCAAGTTTCATATCAGGGAACACTTCGCTGAATAGTGAAAAATTAATACCGGACACAACACTCACCTGCAATTTTTCCATTAACATTTGTTGAACAGTGTATTTTTCGATGGCAGAATATTTGGGGTACAAGAAAAAAAATTCTGGGAGCCGTGTCATAAATCCAGTGGAATTTCTGAATGACGATGTAAAAGGGACCGCCAATAGAAAGACGAAAAGGGAACAATAAAAAAAGGCGACGGATGCCGAAGACAGGATTCATACACTGAAAGTCTCAGATCGATATTTCTTATGCATAAATGTAGGGCAAAACATCAAGGAGCTCAACAACAACAAAAAAGGGTAGCTTTTTGCAGCTGCAAGAAGTCCCTTCGTCTATCCAATTTCAATGACGAAAAGACAGATGTTCAAATGTCTCGGTTCACGTATCATCAAATGCCACTGTTTCGATCACAGGGTCGACGGGGCTGTAGATAGAAACCCTTTGTTTACTCGATGCTGGAAACCAATGCTACTTCGTCAGTGTGGGACTAGCAAACAGTCTGCCTTTACAGGTCATTACCCACCAACCATTAGGTTTATACTGTGCGACTCCCCTACCAAGTCCACAAATCGTTGATTTATTAAAATTAACAGCAGTTGCACAGATGGCAGGCTGACTTTTTTCGCCTTCGAAACAGGGAAAACGTACGACTTCCAGCTCTTCCGCAAGGTGTTATCATCTGGAAACTGCAACCTGCCGATCGGAAGGACGTTGAGCCTCGGTACCCTACACAGATGCTAATTCGTCGTTAGGAGCAGTGGTAGGTAATAAAGAACGACACACCAGTATGCCTTGCTAATTCTACAGCTCTCTTTCCTTCGAGATTTGCATGGATTTTGATTGAGCGGAGGCCTGACACTATTAGCGGGCACGATAATGTGTGGCGTGGTTCGACTATGACATCCGTTACATCTGGGACTTAGAAATGTTGCGAGTAAATGATGAACATCAATCGCTCTCGCAGAATCATACCACCATTTTTCAAGAAATCCATTGCTCATTACAAATCGAGGGTGGAGGAAATTACTAAGATAAAAGAAAATGTTATCTTCTCTTCGCACCGTTGCAAGGCAGTAAGTGCCGTGTATCGCTGCAAAGAAATTTTACCAAGAACTCTCGCTTCTGTGTGATGTAACATTCTCAGATCTTGCTTTGCGTTAAGAGTGAACAAGTTGAGGTGATCAGTACGCAGGACACAAGGAATCACATATTATACTTTCATAACGCATTTGAGATGGAAAGAATGGGAGTTACATAGTGAAACATCGTCTCTGTTGCTGCATCAAAGGAAAGCAATTCACCGCCAATTAATGACACATGTGACGCAGGATCCGATCTATTGCCTGAAATATTGTTAAGAATATTTCGTTTCAGGATGCTCCCGAAAGGAATCAGTCGAGATGGCACTGAAGCTTTTTTACAACTGCTTTTGAACGAGAGGGATAGAGACGCTAAGAAGAAAGAAGGCGCAGTTTGGCAAACTATGAACGACATTATCAATTACAGGTTTAGACATCCACGATTTAGCCTCACATAGAGCCCATTTCTCCTTTCTATAACGTTGGTATTATTGGCTACATGTCTTACAGCCACCCACAGTAACGAAAAACAAATACAACGCCCAGAAAGAGTCTTGCGACATGAACTAAAGTTGGAAGGTGTGTTTATACATCTGAAACATGATGTCTATTTAAATCTCGCGCCAGTCGCACAAAAGTGGCGCTACTTGCGCCACTATGAGGATACAAATCAGGTTGGCCTTAAATACTCGCTGTAAGCGTTGGCATTGTTAGTTACCTTTGAGACAGGACGTGACGATTTTATGTCAGTCAAGGATGCCTTTAAGGCGAAAAGAAGCCACTTTCAATGACGGCAGTCGTGTTCAAAATGGTTCAAATGGCTCTGAGCACTATGGGACTTAACTTCTGAGGTCACCAGTCCCCTAGAACTTAGAACTACCTAAACCTAACTAACGTAAGGACATCACACACATCCATGCCCGAGGTCGAACCTGCGACCGTAGCGGTCGCGCGGTTCCAGACTGTAGCGCCTAGAACCGCTCGGCCACTCCGGCCGGTGGAAGTCGTGTACTAATGCTTCCTGAAAGGGATATTTCTTCTGCGATACTGCAGAAGGACTTAGCAGGAATTTAGCAAATCTACATGTTTGCTGGCAACGGTGCTCACGGGAATGTTCGATCGCAAGAAGACCAGGATCTGATCTGCCAAGCGGCACTACAGAGAGGGAGGACCAATGGTTTACGGCGCTTCGCTTTGGCGTATCGTACTAGATCTTCAGCAGAAATCTGAGCAGCAGTTGGCACCCCAATGACACAACAAAGTGTTACAAACTGGTTGCTTCAAGGACAGCTCCGAGCCAGACCCTATGCAGAGTGTATTGCACTGACCCCAAACTACAGCCATTTGCGACTTCAGTGGTGTGAAGTGGAGCTCATTAGAGGGCAGGATGGATGTTTGCTGTGTTTCCTGATAGTTAGTTCTGCCGAGGTGCCAGTGATGGTCGTGTGTTGGTTAGAAGGATGCCAGTTGAAGACCTGTCTGCGTGCTAGACATATTGTACCTGTACCTGGAGCTATATATTTCATATGACAGCAGGAACAGTCTCGTGGTTATCCCATCCGCCTTGACGACAAGTTTGTAAGTCAGTTTGGTGATGCGACCTATTGTAACGGCACTGGGAAACAGCATTTCGGTTTATTTTTATCAGGGTAACTCTCACCCACATACTGCTTTTGTGACGCAAAATTCTCTTCGGAGTGTCGACATGCTGCCTTAGCCTGTTCGATCACCAGATCTGTCTCCAGTGGCGCACATATGGATATTATGGGATGATAACTCCATCACCATTCACGACCATTGTAATGACCGGGTGGGGCAGGCAGGGTACTCCACCCCACAAACTGACATCTGGCATCTCTTCATCACAAAGCATGTACGTTTGCATGCTTGCATTCTTCATTGTGGTGCTTTGCCAGTTATTAAAGTACAATAATTTCACTTTTGCTACTTCTTATCTCGCGCGTACATTAACTTCTGATCTTGCAGTGTTAATCAATTACATATGTTACCTAGACAAATGTATTCTCGAAATTCTCCACATTGATCACTAATTATTTCACATTAATTATTTTCTGGTGTTGTATTTTATGGCAGCATTCACAAGTATCCAGAGTGGAAACCAAACACAGTAGTGACAGGGCTTGTGGTAGTGAGACGAAGATATATCTCAGCGAACACCTCCTAGCCCAGTGAATGATTTCTGCCAGGTGTGGTTGTGATGCTTGCGCGTCTACTCCAGGTGCTGTGGGCGGGCCGCGTGCGTGGGTGGCAGAGGCAGTACATGTTTTATTCATGCGGCAGTGGCCAGCCGGTGTTATTAAAGGTTCGGCCGGAGCGGAGCGGGCCAGTCACCGCGACTCGGACCCGTCGGCAGGTGCAATCAGTCGGCGGGATATTGCGCTGGCAAATGAGCGCCACCGCTGAGTTATGTGGCCAATCACAGCCCCGGGAGGCCGCAATCAAGACTAATGCCGGCCGCAATGAAACGGCCGCTGCCAGTGGCCACCGGCTCCTGTGGTGGTGGTGGTGTTGGTGGTCCAGCCGCCTCCCCACCACCGCCATCTACTTGTGGCCTCTCCGTGGCAGCGTCGCCTCGCACACAAGGCCGGAAAAGGTGGCGACGCAGTCAGTACTCTCACGTAAGTTTGCGGGATAGTCATACAGCACTAAGTATCACTTCCGTAACAGCAATCTGCCATTGTTCATCATGGTGTTTTAGTCTCTCTCTACATAATCACTGTTCAGTGCGACACATTTCTCATTTTGGGTTTTCGTTGTTCAGCAAATAATCTGTTTCGATGTAGTCTTCCTCGCGTTTGCTGCCATTCCCTGAAATCAACTTGACGCGATGTTTCGACGATACATCTCCCCGCCCTCTTTATGAGAATGCTGGAAGACCCCTTGATTCAATGGACGTTGTAAAGAAACTGGTTCTCTACTTCTGAAAAAAAACCTTTTAAATAATAAAACATTACCTATACAAGGAATCTGACTACCCCTGTTAGTCATGAACGAAAAATAAAATTTGGCATAGTCTTTGTCAGAACGTGCAGAACCTTATGTGGGGCCAATAAGACTCAGTTTTAATCTAAATATGGTGTGCCAATGTTTACGTAAAAAAAAATTAGGTAGTTCAGTACATTTATTATATAGATGTGATAAATCACTTTAACGGGGGCCAAATGAACAATTAAAGTCAATATAATTCCAGTAAACCTGCAAAAGTAAAAAATAAAAAATTCTTGTAGTGGCCCTACATAGATATCGCGCATCTGCTAGATGCCCACGAAATACGTAGTTTTGTTTTGAAGCTGACAGCCAATGAGAAAATAGATGCAAAAATACTATTGGTCAGTTTTCAAGCAGTAATGGCGGACAGCATCAGCTGTAATATACGTAATTTTATGGTAGCTAATTTTACTGCACAAAAAAATAAAATATGTACACTCTCCAAAAGAAGTTACAAACACTAAAATAAAATTATGATGAGCAGCAAAATGTCTGAGAAGAATTTTGAAAGAAAATTATTAATTGAACTTTAATTTGGCTGGTTTTCAACACTGTCAACAAGACGAAATATTGGAGAGAATATTTATTGGAACTAAACAAAATTGAACCTTGATATTGTGACAGTATTTTTAAAATCGATCATTTAACTGCAATTGTGTTTAATTTTGAAATGAGAGAGAGTGTAGTAATTTTCTTTTAACGTCTTAACTATTGCTGCAGGCAGTAGGATGACGTCAGCGGTGGTCCGCGTGGACGACGTGTGAAGCTAATGCCGGTTCGTGGCGTGAAGATAATGATGGATCCTCCTGTTTCATTATTATTCCAGTTACGGCGGTGGTCCACGTCTCCATTGTAGTCGAATCAGCTGGCAGCACTGGCGCGATAATAATAGTTCCAGTGTGTGCTTTGTCCTTACGCGCGCGTCGTTTTATTATTAAAAGTTTGTTAATCACGTAGGTCGGAATTGTGCAATGTCTTTAGTATTTACGATATATAGCCGGTTAATGCCTATACTTCGTACAGTTCTCTCACCATGTTGCCACAGGAAAACTGTCACATGTGTTTATCACTATAACAGTCCGTTAACCGTACGTTCAATTTATGTCGTCGTCTTTAAGACAGTTTGGATGGTATTACTTAACATTTTGGTTTGTTGGTTTGTTCCACTTTCACGAAATTGTACCAGATACTGTCTCCACACGACAATGGTGTCTGAATCACGGCTAATTGTCACAGGTTCACACAGTATGTAAAATCTGCACCAAAAACACTCGATATACTTTTCAGGTTTTACTGTTCACTTAATAATGCACGATCTCCTATTAACACAGCGGACGCACAGTAATTAATTGTTCCTCTGCGTATCACCGTCTTTCACGCCGAATTTTGCAACGTTTCTCCACCCGCGAACTGGCCACGATACCACAGCAACTCGCACGCTCTCTATCGACAGTCGTTCGCTCTCTCTCTGACACAGTACTTCTCCTAGCCTAACCAAAGATTTACAGGGCATATAAAACCAGAACATTCATGTGTTGCTTGAGGCTTTCATATTCGTACAATATAAAATATAAAACAGTAGCAAAATGAATGAAGCAACTATGTGACGTATTAACAAATAAAGAATAGTTGAAATAAAAGATACATACGTACTGTGACAAGGTAATGCACAAAAGAGAAAAAATACTATGGACTTTCGGGGAAACCAATGTCTTTACAACGTCCACACGATGGTAAGTGGGGCAGAGAGGGTCTAGACCTGGGGGTATGTAGTGTTTTAATGTTTTGGAAGACAAATTGTGAATTATAAGTAACCATGAAAAACTTCCAGCTCCTACACTGTTAAACACCTGTTCAATATCGAATATTAAATCATTTTCTTGAAAGAATACACCTGACTGCACTACATTTTTTCCTTTCCCTGAGAGCTAGGGAGAGCCGGTGCGATTGAAGCGCCTCTCAGCTCCCCGCCCTTCGCCGCGCATATGGACGCCCTTGATTGAGCTTCATTAGAGAAAATCTAGATGAATGGCTGGTAAATCTTTGTCATCATATACTGACATTAATTTACTCAGGTTTCCGCAACTCAGCCCGGTAAAAACGGAAACCTTCTAGGATCACTTTGTTATCCAACTGTTTGCTTTTCTGTCTGCCCGACTGAACAAACAATTTTTCTCAGGAACGGATCCACGTATCAAGATGAAATTCATGTCACAGTGTAATGTCTATGGTGCGTTAATAGTTTAAAAGCTTGAATCATCTAAGTCGATACACTCAAAAGTTACCATCATTTACACTGAAGATCCAAAGGAACTAGTACGCCTACCTAATAATGTGTAAAGCCACCACGAGCACGGGGAAGCGCAGCAACACGACGTGGCATTGACACGACTAATGTCTGAAGTAGTGCTACGGGGAATTGACACCATGAATCCTGCAAGGCTATCAATAAATCCGAAAGAGTGGGAGGGAGTGGAGATGTCTTCTGCACAACACATTGCAAGGCATGCCAGATACGCTCACTAATGTTCATGTCTGGGGAGTTTTGTGGCCAGCGGAAGTGTTTAAACTCAGAGGAGTCTTCCTGGAACCTCTCTGTAGCAATTCTGGACGTGTGGGGTGCCGCATTGTACTGCTGCAATTGCCCAGGTCCGTCAGAATGCACAATGGACATGAATGGATGGAGGTGACCAGACACAATGCTTACGTACGTGTCAGCTGTCAGAGTCGTATCTAGACGTTTCAGGAGTTCCATATCAGTCCAACTGCACACGCACCACACCATTACAGAGCCTCCATCAGCTTCAACAGTCCTCTGCTCACATGCTGGGTCCATCGATTCATAAGGTTGTCGCCATACCCTTACACGTCAATCCGCTCGATACAATTTGAAATGAGACTGGTCCGAACAGGCAACATGTTTCCAGTCATCAACAGTCAAATGTTGGTGTTGAGAGGCCCAGACAAGGACTAAAACTTTGTGTCGTGCAGTCATCAAGGGTACAGGAGTGGGCCTTCGGCTTCGGAAGCCCATATCGATACTTCTTTGAATGGTTCGCACGCTGACACTTGTTGATGGTGCAGCAATGAAATCTGCAACAATTTCCGAAAGAGTTGCACTCCTATCACATTGAACGATACCCTTCAGTCGTCGCTGATCCCGTTCTTTTTCCAGCCGCAGCGATATCTGAGATTTGATGTTTTATCAGATTCCTGATATTCAGGTACACATGTGAGATGGTAGTACGGGGAAGTTCCCACTTCATCGCTACCTCGGAGATGCTGTGTCCTATCGCTCGTCCGCCGACTGTGACAGCACGTTCAGTTTCACTTAAATATTGGTAACCTGCCATTGTAGCAGCAGTAACCACTCTAACAACTGCACCAGACACTTGTTGTCTTATACAGGCGTTGCCGTCGCCAGCTCCGTACTTTGCCTGTTTACATATCTCTCTATTTGAATACGCCTGCCTAACCCATTTTCTTTGGTGCTTCAGTGTATGTCAAATGTTTTGATACTCGCAAGATCACTCATCAAAATCTATAGGGTGCTTACCGTTCAGCTGGAATCATGAAATTTGGCAAGAAGCAAGATTTCACAGGAAAACTAAAGATAAAAATACGAAACTGTTAACTTGTATTTATGTCAGAAAGAAAAAAATCGTCATTTGTAATCTGTCTGTCTATCTGTCTGTTAAAACCCCATTTTCTCAGGAACGGGAAGACATATAAAGTTGAAATTTATATCACATATTAAGGCAAAAGGTGTCTTGGCACTGTAATTAATGAAAGCGTCTATGTAACTCAATGCAGTCAAAGGAGACGGTCATTTGTGTCACACATTTTGATACTAGAAAATACTCTAAAAAAATAATCAGGAAAAATACAGGGGACCTCCCTTTGGCCTAGAATCATGATATCTGATAAGAAGAAAGGTTTCACATTACAAAGAAAGTAAAGAATCCGAAAACTGTTAATTTATAGTTATTTCCTGAATTTTTTTGTCATTCGTTATCCGACTGTCTGTTCTTCTATCTGTTAAGTCTCTTTCTCTCAAAATGGTTCAAATGGCTCTGAGGCCTATGGGACTTAATATCTGAGATCATCAGTCCCCTAGGACTTAGAACTACTTAAATCAAACTAAACTAAGGACATCACACAGATCCATGTCCGAGTCAGGATTCGAACCTGCGACCGTAGTGGTCCCGCGGTTCCAGACCGAAGCGCCTAGAACCGCTGGGCCACACCATCCGGCTCTCTGTCTCTCAGGTACGGGTAGATATATGAAGCTCAAACACACTAAGGTCTATAGTCCCTTGATAGCGTGAAAAACTTGACCTTCTAAGACAATGCAATTAAAAAATACGGCCATTTATGTCACGTATTTTGATACCTTGCCAATATCGATTTCGTAAACAGGCAAAAATCGTCGAAATCCTCGATTCACTGGATGGATGAACTTTCAATATACATAGCAAAGCTTGTACGGAATCCTCAGTGCGTGAGTTTTACTCACCCTTAACCGGATTTTTTTTTTGTCGTTTAAGGGCAACTTCTTTGGGCAAAATAACAGAGTGGCTACGTCGCCACAGCAGCCGTTATGTCCGTGAAGGACTTCGAGGATAGGGCAATATTTCCTTAAGCTTTGCTATCAGTGTGTTTCCAAAAATACAATGACGATACATATTTTTTCTGGCCTCATGGGCGTGGTAGTGTTAATTGATTTTTGGAGAAACTGTCTTCATCCTATTATTAAAAATTGCCATGGAGGTCGATAGAGATGAGACACCTCCATTTCTTTGGTGTCTTGGTTTACAAAAAACGTGAAAGTATTTTGGTACGTGGTGTTGACCATACTAACACATGAAGTCTCGAGGGCCTTGGTACGCTGAGCGTGTGGTACTTATGAAGCAGATGGTTTGCCCCAGGAACTTTTACATTTAATAATTGCATTTAAGGAAAATGGGTACTCTAAGAAGTAGATTCGTCGGTCTGTGGAGTTTGCACTATCGTCGGAGATGCATGAAGGGAAACATAGATCTGTGGCCTTATTCCATATACTGGCGGCATATCCGTTAAGGGAGGAAGAATTTTAAGGAGTTTCGGCTTTGTATTGCGTCCACCTCACCAAATTAGGCCGATTCAAATTACATTTTGGGCTTAGGAAGCCTGACATATTTAAAACTCGTCGTCAGCGTTTGAAGGCTTACATCGGCCGCTCGATTCGCTCAATTCGGGACAGACACGTGAAACATTGCTCTCATACGAGGTTGCAACAGCTGAAAAAATCGAATCGGCGGTAGCAAAACGTTGTTTAAAAGAAGAACGCGGGATGTAATTTGATAGTTGCTAGTACTTACGATATTTGGAACACTGTTTACAAACAGGCATTTGAGATAACATTTACAGACAATTTGAAGGGTGACAGTTATTGAACTATATGAAATAAAATCGTCACAACTGCTGCACGGTTTGCGTTAGGACATTCAAACTGCTCCGTTGGCCGCGGGGCATCACGGGAATTAGTATGCTTTAGTTTAGCGACGAAGCCCACTTTGATTTGGATGGGTTCGTCAATAAGCACAATTGGACCATCTGGGGAACTGAGAAACGCGCATTTCGCTATCGAGAAGCCTCTTCACTTTCAAAGGGTAACTATGTGGTGTGCAATGTCGAGTCACGGAATAATCGAAGCAATATTCCTTGATGACACGGTGACTACCGAACAGTTCGTGAATGTTTTGAAAGAATATTTCATCCCCAGTATCCTAAGTGACCCTGTGTTTGACAAGATGTGGATCATGCATAAAAGCAGGAGAGTGTTTGATGTCGTGGAGGAGCACTTTGGGGACTGCATTCTGGCTCTTGGGTACTCACAGGCTACTGGTATGGGCATTGATTGGCCGCCGTATTCTCCAGACTTGAACACATGTGAGTCCTTTTTGTGGGGCTATATTTAAGACAAGGTGTACCGCAATAGTCCCAAAACCATTGCTGAGCTGGAAACAGCCATTTCTACACTTCAGCGGGTCATGCAGAATTTCGCTATTCGTCTGCGCCACGTCATCGCCTATAATGGCAGGAACACCGAACATGTCGTAACCTAAATACGAGTACCTGTAGTGAACTGTGTGTACGCCGTAGTTTGAAATCAATTTACGTTTTTTTTTCATATAGTTCAATAATTGCCACCCTGTAATTAATAAAGACTAGCGTTTTCCTCTTAGCAGGAAGTGGAACCCTGTACAGTCTCGTATCAAAACACGACATAATTTGCTAGGACCGTCCAGAGTGTTTGAAGGCAAACTCTGAATGGGGTGCATAGTCGGTGGCGGTGTTCTACTAGGTCGGCGCCACTAGCATAATCTTTGGGGCAGCAACTGTCGTACGTTACGGAGGCCTACATACGCTGACCGAAAAAAAATTGTAATATCAAAACTTCGAGAATACATTTGCCTAGCTAACATATTTAAGTGATTTACATCGCAAGCTCGAAGATTAATGTAAGCGTGAGGTAAGGCATTGAAAATGTGTAATGCTGGTACATATATAAACGGTGCAACAGCCAGAATGTTGAATGCTAGCATGAAAAGAGGTGCATATATTGTGTTGTACAGGTGCTGAATGTTAGTTTGTGGGCTGGAGCTCCAAGTCTGTTGCACTTGTTTGGCTATTACAGGGACTGTCATGCTGGTGGTGAATGGCGCTGAAATTGTCCTCCAATTATGTCCCATATGTTCCCTACTGGAGACAGATCCTAGCAGGCCAAGGCAAAGTGTCGACATTCTGCACAGCAGCCTGTATCGCCTGGCCACCAAGAGCTGTTGCATAGCGATTTGATTGACGGATCAAGTTATATGGCTCCTTCCGTGTACAGCGATTTTACGACAATGACGTCTTGGGCCTGAAGATGGCATCAATGTAATGCCGAAACTGGTAGCATATAAAAAGCTCATAAAATAAATTTCTACAATACAAACGGCTGTTGGTAAATTATTGTATCAATAAAGTTTTGCATTGTATGCCGGGTAGCAACAGTGGTATGTGGACGAGCGTTATCCTGCTGGAAAACCCCTGAAATGCTGTTCATCAATGACGGCACAACAGGTCGATTCACCAGATTGACTCACAAAGTGGCCTTCAGGGCACGTTGGCTAATCACGATAGTGCTTCTGCTGTCATATGAAATCGCACCCGAGACCATAAATCCAGGTGTATATCCACTGAATGGCACGCAGACAGGGTGGCTGCAGGCCTTCAACTGGCCTCCTCCAAACCAACACACGTCCATTGCTGGGACTGAGGCAGAAACAGTTTCCATCATTAAATATAATGGACCTTTACCCTGCGTTCTAATGAGGGTCCGCTTCACACCACTGACGTTGAAAATGGCGGTGGTTTGGGGTCAGCAGACTGCACGTTACAGGGCCTCAGGCCCGGCGCTATCCTTGAAGTAACCAGTTTGTGACAGTTCGTTGAGGAATTGTAATGTCAACTGCTGCTCAAATTGCTGCAGGTGCAGTAACATGAGACAGGACCATACGCCGAACACGATGGTCTTCCCTCTCAGCAATGCCATGTGGCCTCCTAACCGGTCTTCTTGCGACCCGATATTCTCGTGACCACCGCTGCTAGCAGTCATGTACAGTGGCTACACTCCAGCCAAGTCCATCTGCAGAACCGCAGAAGGAACATCCGGCATCTCGTAGCCCTATTATATGACGTCGTTCAAACTCAGTGACGTGTTGATAACGGCCTCTTTGACGCCTTAAAAGCATTCTTGACTAACAACAACTCATCATGTCCAATCTCATGACCGTTACAGCGTGTAGGTTAAATAAAACGTGGTTGTAGCATCCTCGTAATAGTGCCATTAGCGCCACTCATGCGATGGGCGCGAAATTTGAACAGACATCATCTTTCAGAGAGGATACAATAAGCTCATCTATCTTGTTTTTCAACCCTCTAATGTTCTGTTGAAACAAATTAATTTTATTTGGCTGGAGACTGTTGCAAGTATTTTGGTATTGTACTGCTCTCAGCCTGTAACCTGACTCTAACCAAAAAATGTGCCCCTTTGATTCCAGTAACCACAGGAATTTTGTCTTCTGTGCTTGTGGCCCACTTACACTTCATACAATGTGCTCAGCTAATCTTCTCTTCTCTCTCCAATTTAGGTGCAGTCTATGATTAGTGTATCCCCAGCTCCCAATTCCAATAACAGGAAGGACATGGAATGAGACTTTGCTGTTGCTGGTCCTATTTTCTCACCTTTAATGCTATATTCTAAATTGTTAGCCATGGTGTTTCCTGCTCCTCCCACAATAAGTAACTTATCTGCGTCATCAAAATCTCAACACAAGGTCCTTGTATCCTCTGTCACCTAGCTAAGCCAGGGGTTAGGTTTCACAGTGGCTGTGACCTGGTATTATACGCCTAGCTTTTGCTGCAGCTATTGACTTACATATCTCCTGTGACTGCTCTCTAGTTGCAAGACTTTTCTTTTTATGTGACTTTTCCACCGACCTACCTTTTAAGTCGATCCTATGAGTCTGCTGGTCCCTGCTAAGCTCAAATACTGGTTGAGGCTCTTCCCCTATATCAGGTAACAAGTCAGATTGATTGCTAACCGGAATTTGAAAAATGATTTTTGATGCTTTCTCTTTTTGACTCTTACTCGCAACCTTCTCTCAGTTCCCATTCTCTCTTTTCTCCTTCAGACTATTTAATTCAAAATGTGCAATTTCCAGTCCTTCTTAGAGGGTACTAATATTTTTTCCCTGTCCCATGATTTTCTCGTCACAACTGCATACTCTACAACTCCTTGTAAGAGCCTCATATGACACTCTTTTAGCTTCCCCCCAGCATTGTTCCCACGGAAATACCAACCCATAGTCCTGACATGTGTCTCCCGTACCAATCAACTTACTGCAACATCCACATTTGTCACACACGATGCTACTCTTAAACTAAAAAGCACTACAACACACTTTATTACAGTTCAGTTAGTAATCAGTAACACTTATCTTTCGGTGAGTTGTGCAGCTAACCTCCAGGCGTCAGGCCGACGTAGAATAACATGATCGAGGTCCATTGAAAGTAGGTAATAACAGTCGCAATATGAATGAAAAGTATGAAACCACTGTATACTCTTAAACCAACACTATCAGGAAATTATTTAAAATACTGTAACGGATCAAAGGCAACAGGTATCGGTTACAAGACGATCAGGAGTTAACACTTGCTTATAAACACATCACCGATTTTAAATCACGAGACAGAAGAGACGAAACTAATGAAAAAACTACAAAGTACGATATTTATAGCAATATTACATAACCAGACACAGTCCAGAAATTATGATGAGCACCGTACTCTATCCAGAAGAACTATCAACGCTGCCTTGATGCCTGGCCTACTGTACAGAAGCCTGTTTCCGTACTCGAAGTACCTGAATTGTCTGTACGTCCAGAGCAACTGAGCCAACAATATGTGTGGCCACTCTGGCGCTAGGCGCTTGAAGTGTTGTGATTTTGCGTGGGGCTGAGTAAAGGCTGCTGAATCCGCAGTTTCCGTATTCTCTTGGTAATCCAGGCATCCATACCAGCAGGAGTAACACTGTCGGTAAACCACCGTCTCGATAGACCACGGCATTGTTGCTGTCAAAATGCAACGCTTTCTGATATTTCTCCTTCGTACATGAGGCCATATTATTGACAAAAACGGCATTAAATTGTCACTTCTAAACGATGAACCTTTCCTTATATACAAAATGCAGATGTCTTTATTCTTACCCAGTTCATGCTGCGAACTCGTAGTCATATACATATCGAAGCTGTATGAGAACAAAGTTTCTAGGGACAACATTCTTGTGTAATAAAATCCCGGATTACAGGCCGCTTCAACTACGAGTGCCAACGGCCTTGCCGCAGTGGTGACACCAGTTCCGGTCAGATCACCGAAGTTAAGCGCTGTATGGCTGCCCTAGCACTTTGATGGGTGGACCATTCGGTCTGCCGAGCGCTGTTGGTAATCGGGGTGCACTCAGCCCTTGCGAGGCAAACTGAGGAGCTCCGGTCTCCTAAAATGAGCGCTGTGCTGACCACATGCCTCTCCATATCCGCATCCAGTGACGCCTGTGGTTGAGGATGACACGGCGGCCGGTCGGTACCGTTGGGCTTTCATGGCCAGTTCGGACGGAGAGTTTTTTCAACTATGGGTAAAAGCTCAAACTTTCGACGATTACCATCAACGGTTTCCTCAGGAGCAATTGCCTATAGTGGCTACTGTTGCAGCAGCGTCTGTCTTCTGGTCAGCATAAGTCGTCCTTACATCATGCTCCTGCAGATGGTGTCAGTATCCACGCAGGTTACGCCAACGTTCCTGCAGGAGCGAAAACATTCCAGCGAACTTCTTTATTACTTCTCATGATAGAGGTCTCACTTCCAAACACCAGTAGACTATACCCGCTGATCCAGTTGAAGTAGTCCTTGCACATTACGCATTCTAAATACCAGCTAGTAATATGTGAAAGCCTGGGACAAAAATTTCGTTGAATAAAAGACTATTCTCCGTTTGTTTGTGTAGCTGCTGCTGATTTCTCAAGATCCCGATTTTTTATGTGTCCCTGATGTCCTACATATCATTGGGAAACGATATACATAGACTGATGGATGTATTTGTTTCTGCACCCACAAAATATAGCATACATCTTAGTAACCGGAGAGCGAGACTATCCTTAACTGCGCCCAGCTTTTCTTTCATGGTCCGAAGTTAGCCTTCTCCCTTGTCCTTCCAGGACAGCTGCATATTTTGTAGATATTGCACTGCTGAAATGAAGGAGCACCTTTCCGTTTCTTCGAGAGCAGTAACAGCGTATCAATTGCTCCATATCCCTTATTACGGAACAGGTTCTTCAGATACTTAATTTGGGATTCCAAGTGGTCCCATTCAGAAATATGTTTCAATTCCATTAAAACGGCTGTCAGGTTGACTGGATGGTGGAAACTCCGCGCGCTGAAATATAAATAAGAGGGCATCGGCTTGCGGCGCACAAAATGTATGAGTTCTCCAACAGACTGTCGTGATAACAAAACATCTCAAATGACAACTGCCACCTTCGACAGTAAACCGAATGTTTGGGTGCGTACTCCTCTTGTGTTCAAGAAACTGTTGAAGAACTTCGACATCATGTTACCAGACCACAAACATGTGATCTGCATGTGTAATGGAGACAACAGAACGTACGTTCCTCGAAATGTTCCGTTCAGAAGTCGGCCTCTGATGGAGAGAATGTAGAGCACGTAGTCAATCTCTCAATAATTTCAGATAATTTACCGCCGTACAAGAACTAGACGGTCGTAAACGTAGCACGCCGAAACAACTTACTAGTTTCAAGAGGAAAGTACCCTGCCAACCGTTTCAGTGTGTCCTCTATAGGAGGCTAAACGAGGCTAAATTCAGGTTGACTGAAACATCGCCTGGGCAACACATAATTTGAAATTACAATGAACGTCTTGCAGTTGTAATGAGATGTTCGCAGCGGCCAGCTACCATAGTCCCTAACTTGATTATATATTTGCCTATCCCATAGGTGGGCGAACCAAGAGCTCTGGGTCTCAACGGCACCTCTTCTTTGTGGACTTATGTTAATCCGTAAATACCAAATTGATATTTGCAGGATGTATCAATTTTTGTGACAGCCATATACTTACTAAAGGTTCTGTATTTTAAGGAAATTGATCTGATGTCACTGGATAACACATTGAAAAGAATCACGCATTGAACGTGGCCTAGAAAATAAAATTTAAGACCACAATTTGAGAAAATAATATTCATTTAAGTAGATTTGTACACAGATGGTAGTCGCATTATTCGTTAAAACATTCACTATTCAGTAAATTGCCAATCATATGAAAGGTATGAGGTCTTCGTTTTGAACAGTCTGTGGTAACAGTTTACTCAAATTCACGGCGAGGACAATGCGGTGACTCTTTCACTGCCACGACAGATTAATAATTACGTTGCTCAGTATGAACACTGGACAGCATTGGATGTCACATTTTCTTCTGACGATGCATTTCATTAAAAACATGTAGTAATTACTATGATGGGTTCGAGAACAGTATTCTCATCTCTCACACACAAAATATGTTTAAACCAACTCTGTATTGAATCATTTTAAAAAATGCCAATTATACATTTTAATCAATAGCACTTATCTGCAGTTCCTGTACAGCGGCGAAATGTATCTAAAAAATTCAGAATATGAATTGGAAAACACAATTCGAATTTTAAGAGCTACATTATACCATTAACATTCAGCGTTCAGTAAGTAGACCAAGTATTCATCATCTTTCTCTTTGGTTACGCTATCGTAAACAAATGAAAGTGGCTCACTTCAGTAAACGCTCTACATGCGATTTCACGAACAAGTGGCTTTAGCGCAGAGACTGGTCTATGCTTTAGCATACAACGAAGGACCTCCCTAGCAGCTCTCTTGTTTTTGCAGTGTGAGCTCTCAGAAAAGAAGCATTTCACTAACCTACGATTCTCACCAAGTCCTTGTGGAACTGTTAAATTTATGGAGAAAGCTTTACAATATGCTTTCCCACTATGTTTCTTCACAAGTAGCAACATAAACTGACAAAACAAGAAAGCAAGTAGGGAAACGCACAGGATACTTTAATAGTAGCAATGTCGAAAGAACTGAGTTGCATATGTCCTTTTGCTTGAGATGTGATTTCTACTGACGTCTTAATTCAAATGGCCACTCGCAAGTGATATTACGACTTTATGGCCAATTAACATGAAATACTTAAAAACAACTTCCTAAACATTTCGTGTAAAAATTTAATTTCTCTCATAGCAAATATAGTTACATCATTAATACGTTTGATAGCGAAATTCTGTCTTCGAAGCTGATATTATCTATTAAGTCATAGTATTTTTGAAAATGTGTCATTTAAGAAGCAGACCCTTTAAAAAGAAGATAGAGAAAATTATACTCAAATATTATTCCACGATGACACCGCTAGCCTTGTGTTGTTACGAGACCTGATATGTTTGTAGCAAAGAAGTGAGTTATAGCCATCACAGAAGTGTTTCTTGACTACTTGTATTCGCAGGGAGAAGCCGAGAATGGGAACCCTCGATAAACGTAATCACTCTAAATATTCTTCTTATTTTTGTTCTCTTCTTCTTCTTCTTCTTCTTCTTCTTCTTCTTATTCTGTCATACGGCTCCAGAGTTAAGTCTAGGGCCTGTACCTGTGTCAGCATCTCTTCCTAGGTCTTAACACACTTCTCTTGCCCCACTCTTTAAAATCTGTTGCTAGTTTAGGAAGTCTTTGTGGCGGTATAAGATCTCCCAATGAACCATGGACCTTGCCTTTGGTGGGGAGGCTTGCGTGCCTCAGCGATACAGATAGCCGTACCGTAGGTGCAACCACAACGGAGGGGTATCTGTTGAGAGGCCAGACAAACGTGTGGTTCCTGAAGAGGGGCAGCAGCCTTTTCAGTAGTTGCAGGGGCAACAGTCTGGATGATTGATTGATCTGGCCTTGTAACACTAACCAAAACAGCCTTGCTGTGCTGGTACTGCGAACGGTTGAAAGCAAGGGGAAACTACAGCCGTAATTTTTCCCGAGGGCATGCAGCTTTACTGTATGGTTAATGATGATGGCGTCCTCTTGGGTAAAATATTCCGGAGGCAAAATAGTCCCCCATTCCGATCTCCGGGCGGGGACTACTCAAGAGGACGTCGTTATCAGGAGAAAGAAAACTGGCGTTCTACGGATCGGAGCGTGGATTGTCAGATCCCTTAATCGGGGAGGTAGGTTAGAAAATTAAAAAAGGGAAATGGATAGATTAAAGTTAGATATAGTGGGAGTTAGTGAAGTTCGGTGGCAGGAGGAACAAGACTTTTGGTCAGGCGAATACTGGGTTATAAATACAAAGTCAAATAGGGGTAATGCAGGAGTAGGTTCAATAATGAATGAAAAAATAGGAATGCGGGTAAGCTACTACAAACAGCATAGTGAACGCATTATTGTGGCCAAGATAGGCACAAATCCCACGCTTACTACAGTAGTGCAAGTTTATATGCCAACTAGCGCTGCAGATGACGAAAAAATTGAAGAAATGTATGACGAAATAAAAGAAATTATTCAGATAGTGAAGGGAGACGAAAAATTAATAGTCATGGGTGACTTGAATTCGGTAGTAGGAAAAGGGAGAGAAGGAAACGTAGTAGTTAAATGTGGATTGGGGGTAAGAAATGAAAGAGGAAGCCGCCTGGTAGAATTATGCACAGAGCAAAACTTAATCATAGCTAACACTTTGTTCAAGAATCATGAAAGAAGGCTGTATACATGGAAGAAGCCTGGAGATACTGACAGATTTCAAATAGATTATATAATGGTAAGACAGATATTTAGGAACCAGGTTTTAAATTGTAAGACATTTCCAAGGGCAGATGTGGACTCTGACCACAATCTATTGGTTATGAACTGTGGATTAAAACTGAAGTAACTGCAAAATGGTGGGAATTTAAGGAGATGGGATCTGGATAAACTGACTAAACCAGACGTTGTACAGAGTTTCAGGGTGAGCGTAAGGGAACAATTGACAGGAATGGGGGAAAGAAATACAGTAAAGAAGAATGGGTAGCTTTGAGGGATGAAGTAGTGAAGGCAGCAGAGGATCAAGTAGGTAAAAAGACGAGGGCTGGTAGAAATCCTTGGGTAACAGAAGAAATATTGAATTTAATTGATGAAAGGAGAAAATATAACAATGCAGTAAATAAAGCACGCAAAAAGGAGTACAAACGTCTCAAAAATGAGATCGACAGGAAGAGCAAAATGGCTAAGCAGGGATGGCTAGAGAATAATTATAAGTATGTAGAGTTCAAATGGTTCAAATGGCTCTGAGCACTATGGGACGTATCATCTGTGGTCATCAGTCCCCTAGAACTTAGAACTACTTAAACGTAACTAACCTAAGGACATCACACACATCCATGTCCGAGGCAGGATTCGAACCTGCGACCGTGGCAGTCGCGCGGTTCCGGACTGAGCGCCTAGAACCGCTAGACCACCGCGGTCGGCCCTAAGTATGTAGAGGCTTATCTCACTAGGGGTAAGAAAGATACTGCCTACAGGAAAATTAAAGAGACCTTTGGAGAAAGGAGGACCACTTGTACGAATATCAAGAGCTCAGATGGAAACCCAGTTCTAAGCAAAGAAGGGAAAGCAGAAAGGTGGAGGGACTGTATGGAGGGTCTATACAAATGCGATGTACTTGGGGACAATATTATGGAAATGGAAGAGGACGTAGATGAAGATGGAATGGGAGATATGATACGGCGTGAAGAGTTTGACAGAGCACTGAAAGACTTAAGTCGAAATAAAGCCCCGGGAGTAGACAACATTCCATTAGAACTACTGGCGGCCTTGGGGGAGCCAGTCCTGACAAAACTTTACCATCTGGTGAGCAGGATGTATGAGACAGGCGAAATACCCTCAGACTTCAAGAAGAATATAATAATTCCAAACCCAAAGAAAGCAGGTGTTGACAGATGTGAAAATTACCGAACTATCAGTTTAATAAGTCACGGCTGCAAAATACTAACGCGATTTCTTTACAGACGAATGGAAAAACTAGTAGAAGCCGGCCTAGGGGAAGATCAATTTGGATTCCGTAGAAATATTGGAACACGTGAGGCAATACTGACCCTACGACTTATCTTAGAAGCTAGATTAAGGAAAATTAAACCTACATTTCTAGCATTTGTAGACTTAGAGAAAGCTTTTGACAATGTGGACTGGAATACTCTCTTTCAACATTCTGAAGGTGGCAGGGGTAAAATACAGGGAGGGAAAGGCTATTTACAATTTGTATAGAAACCAAATGGCAGTTATAAGCGTAGAGGGGCATGGAAGGGAAGCTGTGGTTGGGAAGGGAGTGAGACAGGATTGTAGCCTCTTCCCGATGTTATTCAATCGGTATATTGAGCAAGCAGTGGAGGAGACGAAAGAAAAAGTCGGAGTAGGTATCAAAATCCACGGAGAAGAAATAAAAACTTTGAGGTTCGCCGATGACAGTGTAATTCTGTCAGAGACAGCAAAGGACTTGGAAGAGCAGTTGAAAGGAATGGATAGTGTCTTGAAAGGAGAATATAAGATGAACATCAACAAAAGCAAAACGAGGATAATGGAATGTAGTCGAATTAAGTCGGGCGATGCTGAGGGTATTAGATTAGGAAATGTGACACTTTAAGTAGTAAAGGAGTTTTGCTATTTGGGGAGCAAAATAACTGATGGTGGTCGAAGTAGAGAGGATATAAAATGTAGACTGGCAATGGCAAGGAAAGCGTTTCTGAAGAAGAGAAATTTGTTAACATCGAGTATAGATTTAAGTGTGAGGAAGTCGTTTCTGAAAGTATTTGTATGGAGTGTAGCCATGCATGGAAGTGAAGCATGGACGATAAATAGTTTAGACAAGAAGAGAATAGAAGCTTTCGAAATGTGGTGTTACAGAAGAATGCTCAGGATTAGATGGGTAGATCACATAACTAATGAGGAGGTGTTGAAGAGGATTGGGGAGAAGAGAAGTTTGTGGCACAACTTCACTAGAAGAAGGGATCAGTTGGTAGGACATGTTCTGAGGCATCATGGGATCACAAGTTTAGCATTGGAGGGCAGCGTGGAGGGTAAAAATCGGATAGGGGGACCAAGAGATGAATACACCAAGCAGATTCAGAAGGATGTAGGTTGCAGTAGGTACTGGGAGATGAAGGAGCTTGCGCAGGATAGAGTAGCATGGAGAGCTGCATCAAACCTGTCTCAGGACTGAAGACCACAACAACAACAACAACAACAAGATCTACATGTTCTCACCATTTTTCTTTGTGTTGGATTGCCTTTTGGGTTATTGAATACATCCCAAATTCTTGTCTTGTTACTACATTTCTAATTTTGTATTCCTCGAGCCACCTTTCATGTGCATTAGAAGTTTCATTTCTGAGACTTCTACTTGTTGTAAATCTTTCTTTACCAGCGTCCAACTTTTCGTCCTATACAGAATAAGTGGGACTACCGTGACTTAATTTAAGTTTTTTTTTCTTATTTCACTCTGAAATATTCTCCTTATTGTGCTACATACTGGTTTTTCTCTATATCCTGATCAAACGATACGTCAGATCCGAAATACTGGAAATGTCTATCTGTTCTATCGGTTTAGTACTGAGGACAATTTTTGTTCATACTGGAAGAAAAAAAGGTCATGGTTTTTGTTTTATTTATAGGAATGATAGGCAGTAGCTTGTGCTTATTTCATTTAGTTTATGTAATGACTTGTGCAATTTATCTTCGCTGTCTTCTATGACAAATTGGTAGTCAGTGAATAACATCGCGTGGGTGTGTTTATACTTCTCGGTGCTTACGGATGATTGTGCTCTCTTTTCCGTTCTCTGGTCACATACACACACACACACACGCACACACACACACACACACACACACACACACACACACACACACACACACACACTGGTTTGATGCAGCTAGCCAGAAATTCCTCTCCTGTGCCAACCTTTTCATCTCAGAGTAGCACTTGCAACCATTGTTCTCAATTATTTGCTCGATGTATTCCAATAACTTCCTGTACAGTTCTTATACTCTGCAGCTCTATCTAGTGCCATAAAAGTTGCTCCTGATGTCTTAACGAACGTCCTATCATCCTGTCCCTTGTTGTTGTCAGTGTTTTCCAATGAGGTATTTCCCCGCCGATTCTGCGGAGAACATCCTCAACACTTATCTTAACAGTCCACCTAATTCTGAGCGTTCTTCTGTAGCACCACTTCTCATACGATACGGTTGTCTTCTGTTCCGGTTTTATCATAATCCATGTTTCGCTACCACACAATGCTGTGCGTCGCACGCATGTCCTCAGAAATTTCTTCCTCAAGTTAAGGGCTATGTTTGTTACCACTATACTTCTCTTGGCGAAAAATGCCATACTGGCTTCGTTAGTCTGCTTCTTATATTCTCCTTTCTTCGCCCGACATGGTTTATTTTGTTGCCTAAGTAGCAGAATTCTGTAACTTCATCTACTTCCTGATGACACATTCTGACGTACAATTCCTCACTATTCTCATGTCTACCGTTTCTTATTATTTTAGTCTTTCTTGGATTTACTCTCAATCCATATTTTGCACTCATTAGACTGTTCATAGTCTTCAACAGACGCTCTAGTTCTTCTCCTGTTTCAATGAGGATGCAGTGTTATCAGTGAATCTTATCAGTGATGTCCTTTAATTCTGAATTTTAATTCCAGTCTCGGTCCTTTCTTTTGTTTCCATCATTGTTTGTTCGATGAACAGAATGAGCATTAAGGGCGAAAGACTACATCACTGTCCTACACCGTTCTTAATCCGAGCACTTTCTTATTGGTCTTCCGGCTTTATAGTTCTCTCTTGGTTCTTGTATATATCGTAAGTAACCCATCTGTCCCTATAGCTTACCAATATTTTTCTCAGTATTTCTAATATCTTGCACCTATTTTAAGTTGTCGAATACTGTTTCCGGTTCTGTAAATCCAGTTCACGAGTGTTGAGTTTTCTTCGGTCTTGCTCCCCACCGCAACCTCGAACTGTCTCTGTGGTGTCTTTACCTTTCCTAAAGTCAAACTAAGTGTCGTCGAACGGATACCCAATTTTCTTTTCCATGTTTCTGTATATTATTCTTGTCAGAAACTTGGATGCAAGTGCTGTTAAGGTGAATGTGCGATAATTCTCGCACTTCTCGACTCCCACTATCTTCGGAATGGTTGAATGATGTTTTTCTGAAAGTCTGATGGTATATCGCGATTCTCATACATTTCACACACCAGCATGAATACTTGTTTTCTTGCCACTTCCCCCCAATGATTTTAAAAGCTCTCTTAAATTCCGATTCTAATACTGGATGCCCTATTTCTTCCTTTATCGACCCCTGTTTCTCCATCTATCACGTCATCAGACAAGTGCTCCTCCTTATAGAAGCCTTTAATGTATTTTTTACAACTATCTACTCTCTCTTCTATATTTACCAGTGAACTTCTAATTTTACGGTCCTTGCTTTTAATATACGTTTGTCTTCCAGGTGTCATCTCTTTACGGGTGTCAGTTCTAATTCTGGTGTTGATATATAAGGATTTTGCAATCTGTTGTTTATGGATTCCTCTTTTTTCCGTTATTTCCCAGAGCTTAACTCACTAAATATGTCAGCTGCTTTCTTGTAGCCCAGAAATGATACATGGGTTTCCACATTAAATTCTTATTTGTTTGGAATTACCTGTTTCAGTGGAGAAACATCGCGTGTGCATCATCATCCCTTTCGCAAACCCCCCTATTCTTCCATTACAACTATATTTTAGATATTTCGAAGCCTTGTCCTTGTATTTTGCTATAGATTTTCTATTGTTCAGAATACTTAAACACCTGTAGTTAAATATATCACTTCTTAGATGTATTACTTCTTCTGCCTCTCTTACACAGGCCGGTCGGAAACAGTCTGAAATGCTTGTACGACTGTCGGAGGGTATGTTGTGTTGAGAAATAAGTGTTAAGAAGAATATTCAATTCTTTGCGCCGTTTTAGAGCCAATTAACATTGAAGTAGACAATCTGGCCGTTGCGTACTCTCAAAAACAAACTGCCCGTCGATTACAGTTTATGTCAGTTGTTCACTTAGTGTAGATGATTGCACAGGAGACTAGTCAACATTTGGATCGGGATCAGTTATTACTACCGTCATATGTCCATTTATTCTATCGCTGTCTTGTTCTGCTCTAGGAAACCAAAATAATAACAAATTTGGCTACACTGTCCCTGGCGGGCCGGTTGACTTTGTGCGTGCAGTGTCCTGATTGCTTAGCTTCAGTGTCAATTAACTCGGAAACGGCGAAATGTATCGTTTTTTAAAGAATCAGCACAAGCTACCTTGCAACACACTTACAAGTTTTTAAACTGTTTGTGACCACTCTGTATATTGGGATGACCTTCGTTGTTTTATTTTCCTTTAGTATGTAATATCTTATCCAGCAAATGTTGAAACAATGTAGCATTGTTAATTCTAAGAGAATTCTTCGGTGATTAATAAATTCCGAATTCATTCCATCTAATTCTGGTAATTTTTGGATTTCATTTGTTTGGATCATCAATTCCATCAGGTCTATACATTTCGTTCGTTGCTGTTGTGCTTTATTGTCTGTTTCTTGTATTTGTGGATCGTACCAAAGGCCTACATAATGTGCAATGTGGTAAGATTTTTGTATTAAATTTAGATTCACTGTATCCTTTTCTTCTTTCCTTAGGTGTTTCATTAACTTGTGTTCTATGTCTTGTTTTCCTAGGATATCATGTTCAACTGTGCTTAAAAACGTGTTCCTGACTTGTGTAGTTATCTTGCTATAGCCCTTACTTCATTTCTTTTCAACTGCTAATGATTCGTCCTGTAAGTATTCATTATATGCTTTCTGTTTATCGTTTACGGGTTTTTGTATCTCCTCGTTCCAAATTATTAAATCTGTTTTCCGATTTTTTCTATGTTTTTCACCTAGCACTTCACTTGACGTCTGTTTAACAGCATTTTTTAAAATTTTAAATCATTCTTCGCTTATACCTTCACTGGTAGGTGTTACGTTGAGCATTTAAGCGACTCTTTCCGTAAAGGTGATTCAAATGAAAACCTTAAAAACGCTATAATATTTTTACAGTAACTGTAACAATGAACAAAAAAAGTTGCATGTCATTTTTCGGCGTAGTCTCCCTGATGTTGAATGCACATATTTCACCGTTTCGAAAGTGCACCGATACCACGACGAAAGTATTCTTTTGGTCGAGTGTGCAGCTAATCGTTCATCGCGTTTTTCACCTTTGTATCACTTCTGCCTGCCTCCCATTGCTTCTTTAAGTGCACCGAGCAGATGAAAGTCACTAGAAGACAGGTCTGGTGAATACGGAGAATGCGCCAGACATTCAAATCTAGTTTACTGAATAGTTTCAACTGTATAACGGACTGTATGCAGCCGGGCGTTGTCATGCTGTAGAAATACTCTTGAAGTCAGAAGTCCTCGTCGTTTACCCATGACTGTCTGGCGAAGTTTGTTTTTCAGCAAGTCTCAATAAGAGGTAATGGTTAACGTCACTCCCTTATCCATGTAATGCTCCAGATATACTTCTTTTGAATCCCGCAAGATAATGAGCATGACTTTACCAGCAGACAGTTGAGTGCGGAATTTCTTTGATTTCTGTAATAAAATAGAACTCCTGCAGTCGTCGTTTCGATGTTATGTATTATACAGTTACCATATTCGGTGATTCAGTACACCATCTTCTGGCTTTAACTGACACTGAGGCGGTTAACTCCAGTCGTATATACGATTCCATCTGTAGCCAACATCTGTGAAATGGTTGCCGTAGACTGTGACAACGAAGTTGTGCCTCTAACCATTTTAGTACTTTCAACATTGCAGCCCAGTCAGCAATCGTGATGATCTAATATGTAAGAAAGTATAAGCCTCGACTGAGGTAGTAAAACCAACCTTTATCGAGGTTTCAGCCCAAGTAATTGAGTCTTCTTCAGAAGAAACACCTGATTCTATGTCCACCACGGCATGGTCTAGAAATAAAATGTGACTACGCCTGTTCAGGCTGTTTTAGTTTCATTTCTAGACCATACCCTCGTAGACATATTATAGAATCAGGTTTATCTTCTGAAGAAGGCTCAATTACTTGGGCTGAAACCTAGGTAAAGGTTGATAGTTTCTTATATAGTCTCAAATCATTCATTGGTTTCGGCGACGGGCTGTGGCTCCTTCGTGACGTTTTCGTTTCTGGTTGGTGATTGTGGACCCATGCCTGATCGCCCATAACACGTTTTTTCCAGAAATGCATCACCGTCGACGTGGAGACGATGTAAAAGTCCTGCAGCCATCAATTCGGCAGTCAACTGACGTGGCACCCATCTTGGGGACACCTTACTGAAGTGCCGTACGTTGTGAACAATATTCTGCCCTGAACAAATATTAATCTTCAAACTAGTGGTTTGTTGGTTCGGAGCTATGAGTCTGTCATCCTTTACGAGCTCCTCCACTAACGCGGTGTTCTCGTCGACAACATGCGGTGAGTCTCCCTGGTCTTGACGAATCCTTAACAGAAGTTACACCGCATTTAAGCTTCCTACACTAACCGTACATTTGCAGCAACGACAGTCACGAATTATCGTTCTGTGTTGTAATTTTGCGAAGAATTTCGATTGGTTTGACACCCTTACAACGCAAAAAACGCACCACAAGTCGCTACTACATTACGGTGCATATTCACCGTGGGGTGGCCATCATGTGAACGCTGCTGCTTTCCCCTACGTTGCAGCATCGTCTGCCAACAGTCGGTCACTTTCTGAAGCTTAAGGAACAATACTGTCACCTACCAACTCCATCACGCAACTTTTCCAAATTTTACGGAACTTTTAAAGTTTTCATTTGAATCTCCCGTCTTGTAACAGACGTGACGTAAGTCTTTTGTTTAGTATGTTTTCATCTTTATTTTTACTTTTTATCATTCACTTTTTCTATCTTGACAATAGATGGATTTTCAGTTTTACAAGAAAGTGGCTGTATTTCTATTTAAACCTCTATATACTCGATGACTATTACTCTAAATTTGTGGCCTAAATGATAAAATAATGGAATTTCACCAACAACAGAAGTATTATGTAGCATCGAAAACTGCTGTCCTTTCGTCAGTATCAAAGTGCAATTATCAGTATACGGGATGTTTGAATTCAGTTGGAAAGGATCAGCACAAATGAAAGTCGAGGAGTATAATACTTCGAGAAGGTTACGATGATGACGTTGATCATAACGAACGTATTCCTGGATATTATCATCTAATTTAGTTATTCGGAACTGTAATCGCAAGTGCAGTTTTGTGCTAGACGGAAAGGTCAAATGTTAATTGGAAAGCAAAAAATTAGGAGCGAAAGTCCACATTTATGGAAGAGAAACACAAGGACTCTACAACGGGACAACGCGTTATCTCACAGTGCCTAATATCTGAAGCTATTTTTAGCGGAGAAGTACATAAATGTGCGCCAGCGTTCAGTGTACTCGGGTAGATCTCGACCCATGTTACTTCTGTTGCATGCTACCCTTGTACAAGGCTGCAAATGGTAATATTTTCAAAGTTCGAGAGCGAAACTTTCTCGCTTACTACAGAAAAACGTGCTGGAGGAACATCCGCAGATGATTGTTACAGTAGAGGTTGAAAATATCGCTTCGGTTGTAAGATATTTTTTTTATTTTCAGTGGTTAAACCACTACCGGTTTCGGCCTTTCACATGCTCATCGTCAGATGTGATGCTGAAAATAAACAAGAGACAGAAGCTAATAATAATTTTTACAGGCGGTAGTACATGTGAGAGAACAAAATAGTTGCATATAACATTTTACAAAGCAGCGGTCGAGTTAGGTGCGCTAAGACCCAGGTCAACCAAGTCAATGTTACAGCAACAACAGACCATAGTACGGATGACTGCCTGGGTAAGGAAGTAGGCAATGAACAGCAGGACACTTACAGAGTGCGACAGCACAAAGTGTAAATATCCTAGTGTGCACTGCGTATATCTGTATCCACACAGTTGTCTGAAGTATTTTCTGGTATCGCTTTGGCATTGACTAAGGTTTTACCGCACCTCGCTTTACCGCCCTTTTCTAAAATGCTAATTGGAACTTCTGCTTTGCATCTCCTGTGTACTACTGCGTTAAAAAAATATCATCAGTTTCGCTATCTTGCTTCTTTTCAGTATAACACCTGATAGTGAGCATGTAAGAGCGAGAAACTGGTCGTGGTTTGAACACTAAAAAATAAAAAGAACTTCGCAACTTTAGTTGTATTTTCAGCCTCTGCTATCCCGACTTACATTATGGCGATGTCGTACCGAAAAATAACTATTGTATCCTACCTACTCGTGAAATATGGGGTGCCTAGGGAACCTGCTTCTCTGATGGCTAGACAACAATTCAAGCGAATCGTAATAACGAAGTTTATTAAACAAAAGGAAATGATCACAATACTTAACTTTGTGAAATGCAGATGTGTCGCAGGCAAAGGGTGACAGACAAAATAAGAAATACTTTCAGTATATACAATGCTACATAGTAGAAGCGAAATAACTAGCTTAATACTATTCTTGAACTCGCTGCTGTATAGAGCTCGTAGAACTGAGCTAAATGAGCCGCGGCCAGGTGGCATGGCGCCAAGTTCCTCTTGTGTAGAGGGCGCAGCCGTCGCGTTGTCGTCCTAGAGACGGGTCGGTCCACGTGCAATTGGCTGACATCTTCACAGCGTTCTCTGCTCTAACGTTCGCGACCGGCGTGACGGCGCTTGCTTTACGCCGGAATATTTCAACATCGAGAGTGGGTCGGAGGAAAACAACTTCCGCGTTTCTGGCGAGGCAGACTCAACAAAAATGTTGCGCGACAGAGCAGCTATACGGCATCACGTCACCTTCGTTACGTGATGAAAGAAACGCTATTGCTAATGCAGTGACGTGTAGCCAGAGCTTTTACGAACCAGTCCTATACTATAAAAAACTAGTTAAGCAAACACTGGCCAAGTGAGAACCACTGACACCTTCATAATAGGAAGACCTATGCAGTCATGACAAGTGATATTGGGTAAACATTGGCTACTTCTTCGCTTCTCAAGTAGCCCCCATTTTAGCTCAGAAGGCATTCGATTCCATGGTTACAGTAAAATAGGGCTTTTGTAGATTCCTGCACGCTATTGAGTTACGACAGTCGCGGCTGGGAGAGATGGCTAACTTGCCATAATCACCAAGCGCAAGCGGCGCGGGATTAGCGGAGCGGTCTGGTGCACTGCAGTCATGGACTGTGCGGCTAGTCCCGGTGGAGGTTCGAGTCCTCCCTCGGGCATGGGTGTGTGTGTTTGTCCTTAAAATAGTTTAGGTCAAGTAGTGTGTAAGCTTAGGGACTGATGACCTTAGCAGTTAAGTCCCATAAGATTTCACACACACTTAAAAATTTGAACCAAGCGCAAAGTTCAACACCACAGCCAGCCGAAATTGCAGATGAGTGAACCTGGGCGTCTTCCCTATCGTCCAGCGTCAGGTCATCAGTGATCCTGATTCTTTGGCTGACTGACCAGGGCCTACCTGAACGACAGACGAAGATCGTCGTACTATCCGACTACACGGCAACCATCAAGACGGTTCAAAAGAAGAAGAGGAACGGCTGTGACGGGAGGGGACAAAAAACCTCCCAAATTATCGTGTGTAAGACCAACACACGCTCAGCCTTCACCCACTGCTGCGGTATGGTGACGTGGCCAGTCCCGGAGCCAGCGCAGGTGACGAACCGCCGTAACAGAAGTCATTCAGGAACGATGACTCCGCCGTCCGCTACGATCGGCTGAAGGCCGGTAACGACGACGTCCCTCGACGGGTGTCGACAACCGATGTCAACAGTGAGTTAAGATAATGTAATTTATGGAAACAAATAACTACTGGTAACAGCAGGTGACCACCATCCTTTTTAGGAAAACCGACATGAGGGAACTGATAGAATGTCTGCTGACACAGAACCATCTCTAATTCCGTCCTCCCAACAGTCATCCACTTGCACTTTTATCTGTTCGCAGGAGTGAAAATTTTATTGTTCAGGACATTTTCAGTAGGTGGAACAGATAAATGCCAAACGACAGACCTGTTGAAGTGGCAAGGACTGGTCATTTACTGCATTCCTTCAAACAATGGAAACGATGTGGTGATAAGGTAGGAGGATATAATGAAACGAAAAACATGTTGCTTTAACTTTTTGTACCAAAAATAACATTTATGTCCCCAGGTTCATTATTCAGTTGCCACACCGTGTATAAAATGATAACACAACAGAATTAAATTATATGGAACTGTAGTGCAAACTGACTTTGGCAGTTTGATGTTGCTGCCCATCACGATTCCTCTCCAGGGGAACATCATCATCTCAGAGCAGCACTTGCACCAAACGTCGTAAGCTGTTTATTGGATATATTCCAGTCTCTGTCTTCCCCTGCAGTTTTTACCTTCTACGGTTACCTTTAGTATCATAATGTTATTCCTTGACATTTGACCCATGGTCTATCATTGTGTTCCTTCTTTTTGCCGCCATGTCTCGTCATTTCTTACCAGTTAACCATCTTTCAGTACTGAGACGCCCAGATCAACCCACAGGACAGGACAGATAGTTTAAACTGTGAAAAGGGGCCAAATTAAAGGGCTATAACTTACACTCGAACATACAACTTTATTATTTGTTCAAACGTTACAACAGCCCAAAAAAGTTTTTTTTACACACACAGCTTTAATATTTGGGACTTAATTACCGGCTGAAAGCCACTTTCATTTATAAACGGCTGGAAGCCAATAACTTAAAACGCAAGCATAATCAGAAATTTATAAGGCAAGCCTTATCATATAAAGTTCTTTATTTAGGCTGAAGGCCCAAAGAATCTGAGATTTTCAGGACAAACAATTTGAATTAAAAATCGGCTAAAAGCCCAACACATAAGGCTACAGAATATTTAAAAAAAACAAAGGCCTTATGTAAAACAGTTCTTAATTAGGCAAAACTCAACCAAAACAGAAATTTAAAAGGCAAAGCCTTATCTTAAAACAGTTCTCTAGTTAGGCTGAAGGCCCAAAGAATCAGACACTTCAAGAGTAAACAAGTTAAATTCAAATCGGCTGAAGGCTTAAAACTTAAAACTCCACAAGTTTAATTTTTTTAAATACCAAAGGCCATACGTGAAACAGTTCTCTAATTTAGGCTGAAGACCTTTACAGCTGAACAACTCAAACTCAAAATCGGCTGAAGGCCCAACACTTAAAATTCAACTACATCAAAATTTTTAAAATGCCAAAGGCATTTCGTGAAATTGTTCTTTGAAATAGGCTGAAGGCCTAAAGAATCTTACGCCTTAAGGGCAAAACAACCTTAACTAAAAAAAAAAAAAAATCGGCTAGAAGCCATACAAGTACGCACAACAAGAACAAATAAAAGAAGAGGCAGCACACCCAAGGGCGCTCAGATGCTCGAGGGTCGGCCTGGAATTCAAACACTAACGCTCGCTTAGGTGAGACAAGCAGTCGGGACCAACCACTCACGATCCGACGACAACCCAACCAACCGAAAGTCAACGGACCAAGCGACAGGATGTCCCAACAGCCCACAACGAAATTCAAACGACACAATGTGAACAGTTGGGGCTGGCTGGTAGATTAAGTGGAAACTTAACTTTCGTGTCCGCGATCGGTGGGCCACGGACCTCGTAGCAATGGAAACAGCCCCTCACACTCCGACCGCGCGTGGACCCCGGCAGCGGCGCAGGCCAGACACGCGCCACGGAGACTTCCTCGCTGCTCAACGCCAACCGATCAACCGCCCAGGGCCGGAAACAGTGAAAGGACCAAATATACGTCGCCCGATGAGACGACCAACCCAACGACCAACCAAAGGTAGTCCTGCTCCAACCTCCCTCCGTCGGACAGTTCATGTGTGTCGCCAGCCGTCGGACCTTGTACATATCGTAGATACTATCCCTCTTTCTCTATAGCTGAAATCTCTTTTCTGAGAATTTCGAACGTCTTGTACCATTTAACAACCTCGACGCTTTCAAGGCCAACAAATGACGCAGGAAGATGTCTTGATTTGCTTGAAGTCTTGCTTCCGTTATGAAATGCGACGTCGGAACTGTTTCTCTGGTGCCTTTACATTTCCAAAAGTCAAACCGGTGGCTATCTTACAGATGCTCCGTTTTCTTTCCAACTCTGGTGTATATATTACGATTGTCAGTAACGTCGACGACCTGTTAAGCTGACTGTGCGATAGTTCGCGCACTGAGCTGCCCTTACTGTCTTCAGTATTGTATGATATGTCTCTGAACTCATGATTCTCCGTATTAAGTCAGAATAGTCATTTGGTTGCCTTTTACTCCAATGATTTTTGAATTTCTGAAGGTACGTTGACTATGCCTTCCGTGTTACTCTATCTAAACTCTTCTAGAGCCCTCTTAAACATTCCATACAGATACCCATTTCTTCTTCTGTCACGCCATTGGATAGTTCCTTTCCCTCGTAAAGGCTTCAGTATACTCTTTACCCCTATTCGCTCACTCCCTTGCTTTTGACAGTGGAATTTTTCTTGAATTTTTCTTGCGCTCTTCATTATGACGCTTTTGCTTTTCATTACAGCAAAGGTTGTCTTGAATTTCCTATATGTTGACTCAATCCTTTCAATGACACTTATTTTTCGATGTCTTTCCAATTTACCTGCAGCCACTTCGCCTTCGTTTACCTGCTCTTCCTGTTTACTTCCATCCTAAATGGCTTCCACTACTGTATTTTTCTATTTTCCTGAATGACTCTGTACTGTCTTCTTTCGTCAAGAAGCTGAAGTGTTTCTTCAGTCACCAAGGTTTCTTTGCAGTTGCCTTCCTTGTACCTATATTTGTCTGTACATTATCTGCTACTGTCCTTTTCTGAAATGTATATTCCTCTTCAACTGAACTGTCTACTGCTCTCGAAGTACTTCTTATAGCAATATTTACTTCCTCAGAGAACTTCAAACGAGAGTCATCATTTCTAAGTGCTTCCATATCACATTCTCTTCCACTTCATTATTCAACATGATTCTCTTAAACTCTGTTCTCCTTTTCATTATGACTAAATAGTAATTCGAGTCTATATCTGGTCCTGGGTATGGCTGGCATTCCAGTAAATCGTTTTGGAATCTTTCAATGAACGTGATGTAATCCAGTGGCTTTCGGACCTTATGTACTCCCTGTTAGTAGCTGAAATGAGTGGCAGGACTCAATTAGCCTTTCAACACTCTTATTCCTACTACCAGGCTCATATTATTATATTCCTTTCTCTACTACAGGATTGCAACTACGTACGACTGGTAGAATTTCATCTCTCGTTACATAATCACACGTTCAGTATCCTCATACACTTCCCCTATGACTTCATCTTCTACTGTGAAGTCGGCATGTATAACTGAAATATTGTTGTTCGTGACGGTTCTCCGTCGAAAGAGTAAACGGAGTCAAAGCGATTGTAGGGCAGTAAGCTGCATCGTCCAGGCAGTCCGGTGGCATGAAATGTATTTGTAGTTGTGAATATGGACAGTCACCAGCTGCACAATGGAGTGACGGCAATGAAAATTTCTGACGGACCGGGATTCGAATCTCTCAAGGAATACTGCAACGTGTTTCTGAATAACACTGGCACTGCAGTACTGAATTTTCGTGCAGTCAAGTGAGTAAAGGGGTTTATGAGTGGCGTGAGTCGTCCCTTTCATTAATCACCGGAGCCATCGGTAACGCCAACGCGTTTTCTCTACTGTCGTGTTGCAGTTTTCTGCAGCTCGTCATATCCACCGATGGTTACAGGTGTAGGAAGTACAAAATTGTTTGTAAAAGATTCCACAGCTACTCTGCGTCACTAGAAGCCAGTAAGGCAATCTCTCAAACCTGTCTCTTACGTTTAGGTGTCGCAAAATTTAGCTACTTGCAAACTCTGTTCTGAATGAGCAGTCATTCCGTAGAATACTTCTTAAATGCAATTAAACTCCAATAATTGAAACCATTATTTCAATCGCCTCCACACAGAAAATAACACACGGGTTCTATTGAGTATATCCAGATCTTCCTCTACAATCTTTGTCCTTCATGTCTCGTTATAATGCCATGGGAGATATTTCTTGACGCCTTTATAAGTCGTTTCTTCTCGTTAATGTTTTCGACATAATCCTTTACTGGCCAGTTCTGCAGAGAAGCTCATTTCTTATCAGTCAGTTTAATTTCGATCTTCCTTCTGCAATCTCTTATGCTTTGAATTTATTCTTTTCAGGTCTTCCAACGGTCTATGACTGATTTTCAATAAATACTGTAGTCCAAACGTGCATTCTCAAAAATTTATATCTCAAATTTAGCCGTATGTCTGATATTAAAGGGCCTTTTCTAAACGCTCTCCTTGCCTATGCTTGTCTGGTTCTTAGGTCCTTGCTTCGTCCTTGACATGGGATTGTTCTCACAAAGTACACAATATCTTTCAATTCGACTACATTTATGTTTATAAAACAGACGCTTAGAACGTAGTTAAAAAACATAATTTTCTTCGGTGGAACAAACAAAACATTGCTTCACATCCATAAGAACTATGATCGTCATTTTAAATATAATCGACAGACATGTGATATATGCTGTTTGAATTATGTTATTCTACAATGTTTCAATTTGTTTGCCGATTTGCAGGGCACTTTTTTTTATTAATACACATGTAACACAGACATGTTCGTCTTTACGTTTGTGTGTGTGTGTGTGTGTGTGTGTGTGTGTGTGTGTGTGTGTGTATGTGTGTGAGTATTTTTAGTATTTTAGTTTACGTTGAATATATACAGCGATGTTCTCTTTACCAGACAAAAGGAATTTAAGGAATGCTAGTGTCAATAGTAGCATGACGTGGTCAGTCATAAACCTAACGTATCGCTATTTCTCTTGAACATTCGGAGTTCAGCGCGTCTTTTCCGGGAGCAGGCAGTCTTGCCGTTTCGTTCAGGAGTACGCTGACACCACCGTCCACTCGTCCGTATGTGAGGTGAGTTCACACTTAGCACGGAACGGTCGTAAGCAGTTAGGTGACGCCAAAAGTTGTAAACAGTTTTCAGATTACTATGAAATATGAATTTGGAAGTTTATCCCCGGATGACGGAATAAAGGTAGTAATCAATAGGTTTATGGGCGAAAAGTGAGTGTAATTACACATGAAATCAACGAATAAGTAAGTATAGTCATCATCAGTCTGTAGCATCAGATGATGGGCTACAATATTACTTGAACAGTTGTTAAAAATATTGCCTACTTGGGTGTGGTAGTTCAACAGTATGGCAATGGTTAAGTTTTGCGTGAAAGTGGAACTATAGGGCCCACTCCTATAAATCTGAACACCGCCTATGTTCGACGTTAAGGTACACTAACCATTCAAAGACGGCAGATGGCACTAGCGGTGGGACGTCTTGGGGATGCGGATAACAGTACAGCCGTCGTAACGCGGAAGCGGAGCGATTTATTTGACATCCGAAAGGACATGATCACTGGCTTTCGGGCCAAGGGCAGAAGCGTTCCAGAAATGGCTAAGTTTGAAAACTGTTCGCATGATACAGTGATTAAAGTATACCGTTCATAGCGAAACGGCGCTATCCAAAACCGGCATCAACGCAGTAATGGTGTTCCACGAGACGTAGATGACGAGGTTGAACGATAGCTGCGGTAGTGTACGGGCGAATAGAAGTGCAAGTGTTGAGCAACTGACCGCCCAGATGAACCAAGGGAGCACCAACAGTGCTCCTCCACGACCGTTCAGCGAATTTTGCTGCTTATGGGCCTCTCCAGAGGGCGCTTGATCCATGAACCTATGTTGCCTGCTGTGGAATTTACATAAAAATACTGGAACTACACGTCCACCGAGTTCGGATGTATCAAGGTTTATGCTCTATAGGACATATGGCCCTGCAACAATCGTCGCGAGGGCCCACTCAGGAATAGGGAGTGATATGGTCTGGGTAGTGTTTTTGTGAGATCCACTGTGTTGTGTCGTCATTATAGAAGATACAACGGACCAGCGCAAGTATGTATCTCTCCTTGGGGACCTTGTCCACCTCTACAAGCAATTTCTTTCTTCCTTAGCGCGACAGCATCTACGAGTGAGACAATGCAACGGGTCACATAGCTCGCAGTGTACGTGTGTGGTTCGAAAAGCACCAGGAAGAATTTATCGTACTCCCTGGATCTAAGCGCATCGGAGAATCTGTGTGAGCAGCTCCATGGGGCTCTTCGCGCCATGGATGATCAATCAGAAACCTAGCGCAGGTGGCCCCACATCCCTGTCGGTCCCTTCCGGAACCTCGTTGGCCCTCTTCCTGTGCCTCTCGGAGCGGTCTGCACTGCAAAAGATGGTTATTCAGGCTTTTGACTGGTGGTCGCATCAATGTGACTGGAGATTATAAATATAACTGGTCCTATGAGCGTTGTTGGATTTAATAATCGCTTGATGTAGATGTTAGGAGCTGGCAGCGGTGGCTGAACGGTTCTAGGCACGTCACTCAGGAACGGCGTGACTGCTACGGTCGCAGGTTCAAATCCTGCCTCGGGCATGGATGTGTGTGATGTCCTTAGGATGGTTAGGTTTAAGTAGTTCTAAGTCTAGGGGACTGATGAACTCAGATGTTAACTCCCATAGCGCTCAAAGCCATTTGAGCCATTTAGATGTTAGGAAGTTTGTTACTTTCGAGCTCTATAAAAGAAGTAAACAATATAAACTGTCATCCTTTCAAAGAAACCTTTTTACTCAAATGGAGGAACGGATGATTTTAATGTTCATGAAGAAAAGACACAAGTTTTCGTACGAAGCCCGTTAACCATTCTTTACCCGTTTTCGATCGTTGCGAAAAGAAGTATTGCAATAAGGAATCGCCAAAATATAGCGGGAGAGAAGTTAGAAGGTGAACAGTAGAGCTCTTCGGCTTGTAACAACTTTTATTCCTAAGGTGTTCGCTGTATTCTTTAGAAAATATTGTAATCTCTTGACGCAGAATAGAAGGAAAACTGTAGCTATTGAAAATTAAACCATCTGGGGACCTGGGAAGCTATAATAGCAGAGAAACGCCGCTGAAAATTTCCTCTGTGGATTGCTTGTGTTTTTATCTGCTATAGACTAGATTTCCTCATAATGCTGGAGACATTGCTTCCGCTCCACCTCTGCAGGCTTTACGTGTGGTGGGTTGTGAGGGCTATAAGGCGAGGAGGCGTTGGCTGCGGGCCAATTGCCGTCCCGCGTGGCATCTGGCGGAGCCAATATGGCGTCGCTTGTGGGCCGGCGCTGCTGTCCCCAAACCCGCTGCAACCTCAATGAAGGAAGCAGCAATGTCTGCCCGACTGCAACTATATTCCTCTACTGCGGAACCCAGCGTGGCCACCCCTCTTCCTTCGAGCGCTTACTCCTCTGAAGAGCGCCGCTACCTACATGCAGACTCCCCAAAAAAGAATGAAAAGAAGAAATGTATATAAATGAAATGGAAAAGTGTTCCTCTGGTATGAACAGCGACGGTGGTAGCTGGGCTCCAAAGTATAGCCCCTACTGTTCCTCTGAGCACCCGTTCCCCTAAAGACTGTCGTTAGTATAAGAATTCCACAAAACTCAAACAGAAATAAAATGTGAGTAAGTCAAGACAATCTACAGCAGTCTGCAAGGGACCATGCACTTCCTCAGCCGTAGGTACTTATGAAAAATGTGTCCCGAATTAGAGATTTTTCTACACTTGTTAACATTGATCATTTCACAAATGGGTTTTTTGGTAGGGGGACCCAGCATTTCATCCTGGATAGAGGGTCATCAACACATGTGGATGTCTCTTCGAGTGTTCTCTAAGGAAGTGTGTTGGGACCTTTGCTGTTCGTGTAGTATATTAATGAAACTGCAGACGACTTTAATAGTAACCTCAGATTTTTCGCAGAGAATGCGGTTTTCCGCAAAGAGTTACTGTCTGGAATAAACTGCTTAAATATTGAATCAGATTCTGATAGCCTTTAAATGTAGTTCGGAGATTGCCAACTTGCTTTAAATGTTAAAAAAAGTAAAAGAAATTTGCGGTCCACAAAACGATAACGGTAGTATGCTATGGATAGAGTATCAACGAGTCACAGTTCGAATCGGTCAATTCATACAAATACCTGGATGTAATACTGCGTAGGGATATGAAACGGAACGATAATATAGACATAGTTGTGGGTAACGCAGGTGACACTCTTCGGCTTATTTATAGAATGTTAGGGAAGTTAAATCAGTTTGCAAAGTAGATTGCTTACAACTCATCCTTGCTACCAGTCCTAGATACTGCTCAAGATGATGGGCCCTTACCAAATAGGATTAACAGGGCACGTTGAATGTATAAAGAGTACAACACGAATGGATGAAGATTTGTCTGACCGAGAGTGTTTCAAAGATGCTGAAGAAACTGAAGTGGCGGACACTTGAAGATACATTCAGACTATCCTGAGAAATCCTACTTTCAAAGTTTGAAGAACCGGCTTTAAATGATAATTGTATGATATACTACAAATCTCTATGTGTCACTCCCTTAGGAACTGTGAGGATAAGATGAAAGTGATTACAGTGTGCTCAGACACATCTAACAGTCATTCTTTCCACCCTTCAAACGTGAATGAAACGGGAGAAGCATTAACAACTGGTAAAATGAGAAGTATCCATCACCATGAACTTCACAGTGGCTTGCAGGGCTTGGATGTGGATAATTTGACCAGTGTGACATTCTTCTCTTATTAGAAGGAGTGAATAAACTGTGCGGTGCGCTTAGTATGTATTATACAGCCTGTTTAGTAATTCATATTACACATTTCTTGTGGCTGTAGAGGGTGGTTAGTAGATTACGTTTTACACAGGATCGCATGTCCGGAAACGTCATCCAACGACTATACAGAACGTCGTGAAAGTTACAGGTGCCGGCGCCAGTAAATATGTGTTTATACTGTGTGATAACGTGATCAAGTTACAAAAATACAAGGATGATGGAGGAGGATCAATTGGAGGTGGGGTTCAGTGTATCGGAAACGAACAATTCGAAATTTATAAGCGAAAACTGTTCTGATACCTCTGACAGCGGAACATATGTACCAGTGCCGTTGTTGCCAAGGTTATAGGGTAGGCAACTTTCAGAGATGGTGGTATGGATCAAAACAAGAAATATTTCCAGTAAACATGGGCCCTAAAATGCATACCTGAGGATCTACAAGCACTTGTTCCTCTATTGAACAAATACTCATAGCTCTTAAGGGATGCATTTTAGTGCCCATCTTTACTAGACCGTTTTTCTTGGTTTGGTCCATACCACCATCGCTGAAAGTTGCCTGCCCTGCAATCGTAGCAACAGTAGTACTGGTACACGTAATGTATACCACCGCGAGGTATCAGAACGGTTTTCGCATGTGACTTTCTATTCGTTCTTTTCCGGTACAGGGAACACTACCTCAAAGTGATACTTTTATCAATCTGCTGTATCCTTGAAAGTTTATAACTTCATCACGGAATTTAGAGGCGCCGTCACCTATAACTTTGACAATCTGTAGCGTCATTCGATAAGATTTCTGAAAATGGGTTTCCATATAAAACTTGATGTAGTAAGTCCCCTCTGCAACCTCTGCGAGTGCATAACATTAACTGTGAAACATCAAGCGTATTAGTTCTAAGTAGTAAAGTGTAAGTTTACTACACTAGTGGCCATTAAAATTGCTACACCACGAAGATGACCTGCTACAGACACGAAATTTAACCGACAGGAAGAAGATGCTGTGATATGAAAATGATTAGCTTTTCAGAGCATTCACACAAGGTTGGCGCCGGCGGCGACACCTACAACGTTCTGACATGAGGAAAGTTTCCAACCGATTTCCCATACACAAACAGCAGTTGACCGGCGTTGCCTGGTGACATTTTCTTGTGATGCTTCGTTTAAGGAGGAGAAATGCGTACCATCACGTTTCCGACTTTGATAAAGGTCGGGTTGTAGCCTATCGCGATTGCGGTTTATCGTATCGCGACATTGCGGCTCGCGTTGGTCGAGATCCAATGACTATTAACAGAATGTGGAATCGGTTGGTCCAGGAGGGTAATACGGAATGCCGTGCTGGATCCCAAAGGCTTCGTATCACTAGCAGTCGAACTGACAGTCATCTTATCCGCATGGCTATAACGGACCGTGCAGCCACGTCTCGATCCCTGAGTCAACAAATGGGGACGTTTTCAAGACAACAGCCATCTGCACGAACAGTTCGACGACTTTTGAAACAGCATGGACTATCAGCTCGGAGTCCATGGCTGCGGTTACCCTTGACGGCGCATCACAGACAAGAGCGCCTGCGATGCTGTACTCAACGACGAACCTGGGTGCACGAATGGCAAAACGTCGTTTTTTCGGATGAATCCATATTCTGTTTACAGCATCATGATGGCCAAATCCGTGTTTGGCGACATCGCGGTGAACGCACATTGGAAGCGTGTATTTGTCATCGCCATACTGACGTATCACTCGGCGTGATGGTGTGGGGTGCTATTAGTTACACGTCTCGGTCACCTCTTGTTCGTACTGACGGCACTTTGAACAGTGGACGTTACATTTCAGATGTATTACGACCTGTGGCTGTGCCCTTCATTCTATCCCTGCAAAACCCTGCATTTCAGCAGGATAATGCATGACCGCATGTTGCAGGACCTGTACGGGCCTTTCTGGATACAGAAAATGTTCGACTGCTGCCCTGTCCAGCACATTCCCCATATCTCTCACCAACTGAAAACGTCTGGTTAATGGTGGCCAAGCAACTGGCTTGCCACAATACGCCCTTCACTACTCTTGATGAAGTGTGGTATCGTGTTGAAGCTGTATGGGCAGCTATACCTGTACACGCCATCCAAGCTCTGTTTGACTCAATTCCCAGGCTTAGCAAGGCTGTTATTACCGCCAGAGGTGGTTGTTCTGGGTACTGATTTAACAGGATCTATGCACCCGAATTGCGTGAAAATGTAATCACATGTCAGTTCTAGTACATTATATTTGCCCAATGAATACCCGTTTATCATCTGCATTTCTTCTTGGTGTAGCAACTTTAATGGCCAATAGTGTAGAATTGGAGACACTGCCTAATTTCAGATGAGATTGACTGATAGAAGAAGGTTTGTAAGATCTGGCACAAAGAACTGCCAGTTCGTTAAGCTGGTAAACATCAACACTGTCCAAGGTAGTCACATAATGCACAGTGAATGTCACCTGGGAAATAAGGCTTCAAAACTCTCACAGTAGCAGAGAGAGGAGTTACTTCAACTCGCAGGGGACGAGAGGTACCTCCCTGGGACACCACTTCAGTCTTGGGTAAATGCTGCATGTACGAAATGTAGACGGTGTTGTTTGCTGGTGCCGTAAATAGTTTCCTACATCGGTCTATTCTCTTCTGTTTCTTAGCCTCTGAGTCGTATATGTCTTTAGCATCTTTCTCCAAGGAGCTCGTGGTTTCTAAAAGGTCGTTAGCTCTCATTAGAAGCCTTATTTGAGGTTCATAAAAATACCGTCTTTTAATTCCTCGTGTATCAGTGAAGGATATATCGGGATGATGTAGTTGAAATAAGCACTAGTTTTATCCAGTCTTCACAAAGATCTTGTTCAGAAGTAACTATATATGCATATAAGAGAATCATACAGCCAACCATTTGCACGCAAAAAGTTTATTGAAACAGTTAACTAGGCTTTGAGAGATATGCACCTATCTTCCTTAGAAGAGGAAATAATATGTATAATAGCATGTAATACAACCAGTATATGGAAGTCAAATGTGCACCAAAACGAATCTACAAAATTTACATATTGGGGGAGAAAAGAAATGGAACCATTAGTCTTAGTCAACAGTAAAATTGTCCTTATAAATGCTATGGAAAACAATAAGCCTTAGTCAACAGTAAAATGATCCATGTAAAGTCTAATGCACACGTGTATCACTCACACAAAGAGACAACTAACAGGGCAAAGGTGTCAACCCCAAAAGACACATGACATGTTAATAAAATTCCCATAAATTAACATTACAGGAACAGTAATATACCAAAAATGATAAAAATTGCATATGAAACTACACAAATGGAGAAGAAAGCTAAGACGCACGTTGAAGTAAGATAATGACATACTGCGTCTTTAAGAAAAGTAACCTCTCGAAACAGCTCCTATGTCAATTTAAGAACGGACCGAAAGACATAAAAAGTTTCTAAGATGTATCTGATCATTAAGAGTAAGGTCCCCATAACTGAAATTATATGAGATTCTCAGCCTCAGTAGATCCATGAACGTTACCCCTTCCTTTACGCATAAATGTTCTTTGAATTTTTTGAAACTTTTGATCTTGTTTCTATTGAATGACAGCAGTCCTGTTAAATTCTTTTTATGTAATAAAACAGTCCAAACCACTTAAAGATGTTTATTTATTTAGTGGTGACCAGTTTCGACCATTATTCTGGTCATCATCAGACCGCTTACTCAATGGCAGTCTGCTGAAGCCGGCGAGGAGCAGGCTCTTATAACCACAGTGGTTATAAGCCTCCTACAGTGGCGTCTGCTCCTCGCTAGCTTCAGCAGACTGCCATGGATTTAACGGTTTGATGACCAAAATAATGGTCGAAACTGGTCACCAGTAAATAAATAAATATCTTTACGTGGCTGCGACTGTTTTACTATGTAAAAAATGTTCTTTGACTCTAACTTTGTCTGTTCTTCCTGTCTGCCCTACACGAAACAACCATTACACCTTATTTTATAGACACCAGAGTGATAAAATAGTTCGTCATTAGGCTTTAAGGCGTGAATTAAATTTCATTACACTCTAAGGTGTGAATTAAATTTTTTCCAAGACATTTGTTAGTTGGAAACTATACTATATAGCCATATTTATTTGTAAGAATGAGATTCATCTTACATGAAATATTATCTGGAAATGGCATGGAAAAGAAATTCGCCTCCGCTTTATCATCTGTTTCCAGTTTGTAGTCTCCTAGAGTGGAACATTTTTTAGCGGTTTTATTATCCAAAACTCGGCATGCAACTGGATGGCTGTATGATTCCCATTGTTCATTCAATTCTGCAGTTGTTGAGTGCTGCCATGTTCAAGACTTTAAAGTAAGTAGATAAGCTGTAAGAGCAATAATTTATTCTCAACAACAGGAGGGTCATGTTTAATATTCTTGACGCCAGTTTCAGTTCATCCCTGATAAGCCATTTGCTTTTTAACCAGAGACACATGCAATATTGTTATGAGGAGCAATCAAGTTATAGCATGTCTCACTTTTTTCTCAGAGCTAAATGGATGAAATATTCTGCAGCTAAACCGACTTTTAAGAAAGCAGATAAGGAAACACCCTCAAACTTCCATCCTGTTCAACTTTCAACAGTATTCTCTAAAATTTTGGAAAAGGTAATATGTAATCTCCTTCCTAACTGTCTGACAGCAAATAATATATTGTCAAAGTCACAGATCAGAACTCTCAGTGGTTCTGATACTGAATAGGGTATCGACACATACAGTGCGAATGTATGTAGACAATGAATTACAGGCTTCTGAAATGTTTTTTCCCTGTCAAAGGCATTTGATTGTGTAAATGACAAAAGCCTTTCAAGTAAATTAGAGTATTACAGTGTAGCAGGAAATGCTGCAAAACTGCTGAAATCCTATATCTCTGACACAAAGAAATGAAGCCTTAAGGAAGGAGAAATGTATTAAGTTACTGGCCGTCGTCGAACTGGGAAATAATTACATGTGATGTCCCACAAGGTTCCATGTAGGGGTCAATACTCTTGTGTATATCAATTAAGTTTCATTTGTAACAATATCATATGCCAAATTCATATTATTTGCAGATGACAACACAGTATAATAAATAGAAAATCAAGCTTATTATAAATATCGGTCAACGAATTTTTCGTGGAGATTAATATATGGTTTCTAGTCAATTCTTTGTCACTAAACTTTGAAAAAATACATTACATGTAGATCTGAGCCTGTAGGCTGTGCCCCGCCAGCATATATCTAAAATATTACGACAAACAGATAAAAGAAATTGACAGTGGTAAATTTTTGGCATTACAACTTGTTAATAAATTCGCATGGGAAGAGCTCACCACAGAACTGCTGAAGCGCCTACACAAATCTCTTTCTGCAATGTGAATGTAGTCAGAGAAAAGTGCAATAAAAATAAAAAATCCGGAATACTAAGGCTTTCTTTCATTCCATAATATCATACAAAATTATATTTCGGGGTAACTCATGAAACCAAGCTAATGTTTCCCGTGTTTAAAAATGTGAGTAAGAAGAACTAAGGATATTAATGACTGCTTCCAAATACATATATTCGTGAAAGAAATTTGTCATTGAAATGTATATCTTTTTGAAACCAATAGTTCAGTTCAGGAATTCAATACTAAAAATAAGAACAATCTTCACAAACATTTAACATTTCTTATTTTGGTCTAAAATGGATTTGTTATCTAGGGATAAACATTTCCAATAAGTTGCCAACAACCATAAGAAGTTTAACTGCTAACGTAGTTCAGTTTAAGTGGGGCTTAACCGATTTATTGGTGGAAAATCCTTCTACTCAACTGGTGAATTTCTTAGTAGAACCAATTGATGTGTACGGTTTACTAATGCTATATAATAATGCGAGTATTAGTACAGTCGGTCTTCTGTACAAATTCCGTTTAGTTATGCGATCATTTGAAATAAGTGTTGTAAAATGATTTTGCTATTTCATGAGTAATGGCTACTATAGCTTAAGAATTATCAAATACATCTGAGTGTACTGAACATTTACATGTATTATGACCTATTATTTCTGCCTTTTTATGATAATATGTTTAAGGTTATTTTTTAATTATTCACTATCCTTGACGACCATTTCACTAAGGATCTGTTGAAGGTACATTAGCATATTTTTTCTTTCTTAACGTTGATTACGTTTTGTTGTTTTCCTAACACGTTTTTCTTCCTGAAGCATGCCGTCACTATGGATCTACCATACAAGAAGTACATCTAAGCGAACCTAATCTTTCTTGGACTGAATCGTTGGAATATTCATTACTAATTCACATTTCTTAGTCGTAAAATAATGCCCTTTGATTTTCCTAAACTATCTGGAGTAGCTCGTCGGCCATTATGTCTTATAGGTCGGTAGAAATGGCAGTATCATTTTTTTCTCTATAAGTCTTACATGCTTCTAATTTTTTGTATTCTGGTGCTGTTACTGAATTAGGATTAGGTGTGATTGTGCGATCCACGCTTGTACTGTGAAACACAAATATGAATATCTTTTTACCGCACCAGAACACAGATTACTGTACTTACGGATAATTTTCCCCAGTTGTTAATCTGAGCATGTGATAACAAAATTTGCGTCAGTGGCTAGAGGGGTTTCACAGTTTAGCCTAACGAAGGAACAAAAAGAAAAAAATACTATATTCTAAGCACACATTTTCTCCTTTCGAACTAAAGTTTTGACCCCCAAGCTCTAATATCCATTGAGAACTATAATACTGACTCACCTCCAGTTATTTAAGGAAACGAATTTCCGCGTATAAAACAGCTTCAGACGAATGATTACTATGCAATTAATTTAATATATTAAACGTTTGACTTTAGGCTTGTCAGTCCATTATGGCTGAAGATGCATATCTCTAATTAGGAGATCTCTCTTGATTTTAGTATATGTGGAGTAACATGCTTTAAAAGGAAACCTCACAAAATAACGACTATAAAAAAATTCTGAGTTCGAGAAGGCGAATGGCAGGTAGGCTATGTCTGCATGGATAAATTTCCCCGTCGGAAAATCTACGACGTTAAGTCCTAGGGGAAGTACACAAGATCTGAACACTACGTCCTTAAGATTAAATTAAATTACCCCTGTAGTAAAGAAGAAACCTCCAGATAAAGACAGGAGAAAATTTCTCAAACTAAATTAATAGGAAATATGGAGTACTAAAGAAGATGTGTGGAAAAGTCTATCAATATCAAATCACTACCGCAAGTGAACGTCAAGTTAGAGTCAATAGCAGTAAAAGCAGAATAAAACATGGTTGGTGAAATGAAAAATGAGACCAGGCCTGGAGAGAAGGCACCAACGTCTGACAAACCATTAAGCCAAAAAGTTAGAAGAATCGAATACAGAACTAATAAAACGAAGGAAGTACACCGATAAAATCATCAGACAAACGAAACGTAAAAGTCTCAAAAACGTCATATAAATCAAGGAAGCATATTTCAAGAAAAAGCAATAGCGAGATTATTACAAAATTATCGGCAGATATTTTAAAAGTATATGGACCCACAACATTAATGCTGAGATACAAATCAGAAAAGTTAACACAGAGAATCCAGGAAAACGCAGAGATCCACGAAGATGTATTTAACTCTTAAATTGCGATAACCCACTGGAAACAATTTACGTAAATATGGGAACATCTACTTTAAGCATCAATAATCCAATAGCTCCACCAACCCTCAAAGAAGTACAACTGTGAATCAGAGAACTAAATAAATGCAAGCCATACGGCGAAGATCTAATCTGTGCACGTATATGGAGATCCAACACCATAAACCTGTAACTCTTCCGGAAGCCAGTTATGCAAGCATATCGTATGTCAAAAATTAATGAGAGGAACCGATCAGCTCCTCCAAAATGAAAGGAGAACCATCAGTATTTGCATAAATAATACCAGATAGAAGGAGTCTGGGAAAACAGTACAGTGAAGAAAAGAAGACTCTCTTGTTACACATCTTGCAACTGCTAGGAAACAGGATTTTACAACAACTAGAGACAACTAGAGATAGGACAATGAATCCAAGAAATTCAGCAATATATTGAAACCATTGGACTACAGATAACAGGTGCGGAGAACAAAGATAAAATTAACACATTTCCCAAGAACCACACATTTTCATGAGAAATGACAAGTAGAATGGCTATGGAGATCTGAGACTAATTCTGAAAAATATGATCAGTTAGAACGAAACGATATTGCGCAGCCCGCAAGTGCCGAAGACTACACCCTCTTTGAAAATTGAACGTGAAACGAATAAGGCGTTGCATTACGACCAATAAAGTTACTACTCTGCTACTAATACTAGTGTAGTGTTTAACGTCCCGTCGACAACGAGATCATTAGAGACGGAGCGCAAGCTCGGGTTAGGGAAGGATTGGGAAGGAAATCGGCCGTGCCCTTTCAAAGGAACCATCCCGGCATTTGCCTGAAACGATTTAGGGAAATCACGGAAAATCTAAATCAGGATGGCTGGAGACGGGATTGAACCGTCGTCCTCCCGAATGCGAGTCCAGTGTGCTAACCACTACTAATACTAATACTACTAATGATAATATGCTCAATCCTCTTCATATTCAGTTTCTGCATCGCTTTCCTTTATTTCCACATAACCAGATTTTAGCTAGGTGCTCGTCTTCAGATCCATGGCAAAAAATTTAAATTACTATTGGTACAAATTAAAAGGGTTTGCTGGAAAGTAATGCCTCTGTATTTTTTAAGTAAAAATTCTTAAAACTTCTTAAGTAGAACATATGGTATTAACATTCTACATCTTGAAGGTATTGAATAAAAGGAACGTTGATAAAATTTTACATCTTTATTTCTGATGTCAGCAAATTTATTTCTCAAAATAGTCACCCTGGCGACGAACACAATTCTCCCAATGAGAGATCAGTTTGATCAATTGTTTTGTTGATTGAGTCAGAACTCACGTCCCCTTGTACCGTTTCATCGCTATCAGACCGAAGGCATCGAAGGTGTTGCTTAAATTTTGGAAACGTATAAAAGTCGAATGGGGCCAGGTCGGAACTGTTTGGAGGATGATCGATGACAGTGAATCCAAGGCGTCGGATTGTTGCAGATGTCGCGGCACTCGTGTGTGACGTGGACATTGTCATGCTGAAGGGGACGGAACTCCATGAATGGACGAACTCTTCGAATTAGAAACACGATTACAGCAAGCTGTTTCTCACGCACTGACGTGTTACGTTACATATCTCCATGTTACTCGCTACAATGTGGAGCTCTGTAACGACATAGTGCTGCAAATATGTAGAAATGAAGAATAATAATGTAAAATGTTAATAAAATTCGTTTTACATAACGAGACGGACCATCAAACAATTTAAAATCAGAATGTGTGAAACAGTCTATATTAAAACTGAGTGAAAGTCCAAACCCGCAATAGCTGTTTATTGTGCTTACAGTGTACGACGTCCGGTCTCTTAACCAGGAGGTAGATCTTCAGGTCATGTAAAACTGAAACTACCGTTTGCCACGAGTTCCAAGACACTAGCGTGCGTAACACCTTGGACGAAAAGGCAGATGGGCTTCTGATCCGGACCATGCATCGTCACTAATACATCTTTAGAACATAGTCAAAAGACGAGCACGGACAGGATATTCGGATAGGATAAAACCATCGTCAAAATCTGGGGGAGAAAGAAAAAATTAAAAGACACACAATCCTTGGGTGTCGACAACATACTAAAATAAACTGGCATGCGTCAAATAGAATTAAACGTTACGGCGCTAGCCACACACTGAATCGTTCGAATAGGATGCCCATCAGCTGCTTCATCCAAGGTTACACCGAGGAGTAACATGTTTTTACGCATTACTTCACATTACGTCCTAGCAACATGTTATGTGAATGTTAGCCGCGCGGTCTAAGGCGTTGCAGTCATGGACTGTGCGGCTGGTCCCGGCGGAGGTTCGAGTCCTCCCTCAGTCATGGGTGTGTGTGTTTGTCCTTAGGATAATTTAGGTTAAGTAGTATGTAAGCTTAGGGACTGATAACCTTAGCAGTTAAGTCCCATAAGATTTCACGCGCATTTTTTTATGTGAATGTGCTGGAGGTTTTGAAATTTACGTCCACCAAGTTAAACATCGAGAAAGACTACTGAATGAGCAGAGGAACTTCATGCATTGTAACTATTGCGAAATTTTCGAAGTCACGCTATAACCATGCTTTGAGATGGTGTCGGGCTGTCTGCAAAACATCAGAGCCACTCCGACGTGAATACTTGAGGTTGAAAGATCAGATGCGATAGACGGATATTTTCAGCCGCTGCAAGTGCTGCGACGTACTTCATCAGGTGACATTACATTTTCAACATCTGTCATCCACTTCTGAAATACTTTCTGACATTTGCACCCCCATATATCTTACGTTAAGTTACTTGTCTCAGCGTGTTCAACATCCCTTACAAGGTTTTTAAACGTTAATAAGAATCACCATGTACAGTATATCTACTTCACGAAAGAAATATCATCCACTATCTCTTGGACCTAAAGGAACTAACGTCTTGTCATCATCACTATAGATACTAAACTAGCCGGCCGCTGTGGCCGAGCGGTTCTAGGCGCTTCAGTCCGGGGCCGCGCTGCTGCTGCGGTCGCAGGTTCGAATCCAGCCACGGGCATGGATATGTGTGCTCTCCTTAGGTTAGTAGGGTTTAAGTAGTTCTAAGTATAGTGGACTGATGAAAAAATGGCTCTGAGCACTGTGGGACTTAAAAGCTGAGGTCATCAGTCCCCTAGAACTTAGAACAACTTAAACCTAACTAACCTAAGGACATCACACACATCCATGCCCGAGGCAGGATTCGAACCTGCGACCGTAGCGGTCGCGTAGTTCCAGACTGAAGCGCCTAGAACCGCTCAGCCACACCTGGCGGCTGGACTGATGACCTCTGATGTTAAGTCCTATAGTGCTTAGAGCCATTTGAACCATTTGAACTACTAAACTCCTTCATCTGATCTTGATAAGACGAGTAGTGTTGTTTTGACACCTGCGACATAATACGTAAAGCAATTGCGGCAAGCTTTAGGATCCGCAAGTTGAGCAATAATATCGTAACCACCACTGAACAAAATGTAATCACTTTTGCCTTGATTTTAATCGACCGTTGCAATTAATTTTCACAATATACCAATTCGGCCGCAATACCGTTGCTCTCATCATAGGCCGTATTTATACAAATAGCTTTTCACATGTTACACGTTAATTTCTCGTCGTAATTGCCAAATTAACATAGAAGTTTACTGCAGATTGTAATAACAGATAAATCGATTGAACAGCGTTGTGTAGGACACGTGTATCGTTATTTAATGCAAAATAAAATGAAAAAGGCTTACACTGGACTCGCAGATCCCCAGTTAAAGGCGGAAAAAACAACAGTAATTTATTTAAAGCTTCAGTCTGCGTGTTTTTGAGTTGAATTAAATTTGTGGGCGGTTAATTACTTGCGAAAATTGGATGCACTAATATATACGATGCGGGGCCGAAGTATTTTCTCCTAAATAACGGTGGCTTTCCGCTATGCGTGAAATACCAAATCGGTACACCAATATCTGTTATTAATTTATCCTTCAGAATCTCGCCTTTCCAGTGGTGCAAGGATTCGTTAAATAATGTTGGATAGCTGACGTCTACCAGTCGACGGACTTGCTGGCTTTTCGTCTCCTTATCTGAATTCCTTTCACTCCTAAAAAGTTCTCCATTTTCATGAGCGTCTGTCACGTTGTATCGATCATCCATAAATTGTGATTAGCAAGTTTGAAGCTACATTGTTACGCATGTAAACAAAAAATACTTGAACCTGTTACGGCAGCGCTAACGTGCAACAGCGTGTCGTGTGAACCTTGGGTATTTGGTTCTACATCTATATCTTCACTCCGTAGGCTTCTGTACGGTACGTGGCGGAAGGTTCGTGGTGCACTAGACTAGTTCAGTAGTACCACCTCAGTATCATTGTCACATCTCTCCAAAGATGAGTCATACAGATCATAGGATCAGTGATGCCGACAACTGATGAAATCGTAGAAACTGAATGAATCTACTGGTCCCAGTGGTGTATATACCAGAAATTGTGCAGAATTCACCACTGGTTAGCTCCTCGTTAACCGTACCTGCCGTAGATACGTCGAACAAAAAACATTGTCGAGTAGATGGAAAAAAGAACAGATGACATCCATTTTCAAGAAGGATCGCAGCTGTGCTCCCGAAAACTACCGTCAAGTATCCTTGACATCCGTCTGTTGTAGAAAATTAGATCACATTCTGAACTCAATCATAAAGACGTACCTTGAATATAACGACCTTCTGCATTACAATCGGCATGGAGTCAACAATCATTAGTCATACTAATCCCAGCTCGGACTTCTCTCACATGACATCCTGAGAGATATGAAACAAGTCAACCAGACACATGCAGTATTTTTTGACTTCCGAAAAGCATTTAACTCAGGACCACACCATTCACATAATTCAGAGATCACATGGAGTAGCATACGAAATTTTCGGCACAGGATTTCTTCGTAAGAAGGACGCAGAATTTTATCTTGAATAAGATGTCATCGCCAGGCATTGCAATAACTTCAGGCCTGCCGCAGAAAGTGTGTTTACGTTGTATATTAAAGTGTGGCAGACACTATTAATAGTAACAAACGTTTTGAAGATGATGCAGTTGTTTATTAAAAAGTAAGAAAAACAGTGTACAAATATTTATTCACACCTATGTAGGCTTCCAAACTGCTTCAAATGTTGTCAATTTGGTTTAAATGTCCATAAATGTAAAATCTTTCATTTCACAAAACGGGATCAAGAGCTCCATAACTGCGACATCAATAAAATATGGAAAAAGAAGACATAGCAGCATATGTGAAAGCTGGACACAAAGAAACATTCAAACAAGTAGTTTTTGTGTAGATCAATACCTTGCACATTTCCTTGTGGATTGTTAGTGCAGAATACTTTCGTTGTAATTGTAATTACAGATCTCCTCTAGGAAACTTCCAGCTATTTATGAAAAAAATAGAGGCTTTATTGAGTACCGGTCACAGAAGAAGAAGAAAAAAGTAATAATCTGTAGTGATTTCAGTGTAGATTTCTTTAAATATTCGGAAAGGGAAAATGAACTCGCAGTTACAATCTGACTTCAACAGTGAGTTTTCTAGCTCGCGCACGGCTCATTCGTCAGATCCTGACTGTTAACATTTTTATACACAGTGGTCAAGCTGAAGCAACTAACGTGTAATCAACTGTTAATGGACCATGAGATCAGGATGTACACTTCATAAAGTAGTAAGGTTTATTAATGATATCCAGGAAACAATGTTTCCACTATACAGAAATTGGTGTAGGATAAGTAACATACAGAAAGGAATGCTAATGTGAAATTCAATGCTCTCCATAGTAAATATGTGCGATATTTGACAGTAACTTTCTTAAAAAATCTCTATAAAAGCTAGAACATCTGACGTTACTATTCTGAAAAAACGTAATATTTTAATAGAAGTCATTAAAATCAAAAGAATTACAAAGATTCTGAAATACAAAAGACCACATGTGTTGATGGAATTTCAAATACAACTACGGAAAGCTCTAACTTAGTTAATAATGTCTTTAGTAGTATAACTGATACCACAGAGAATTTTATTAAAAAGATTAAGAGATGCTATTTCACATCAATTCATAAAAAGTGACAGGAAATACTAAGATAATAACCATTTAGTTTCATTACTGACGTCATTTTCTAAAATATTCGAAAAGGAAGTGTACTCAAGAATAGCGTCAGAGTTAACTAGAAACTATTTACTTTCCATTTGCGTAGTTGCATGAACAGGACTGAAAAATAATTCATTATTGTTACTTGTTCTGTAAACTGACTCCTTCCACCTCAACTCGACAAAAAACTATTAAAATGGTCTATCAAACATGTAACCAAATAAGCAACAAGCTAACAAAGAATTGGAATCAGTCAGTCATAGAAATACCTGAGTGCAAGATTTGTAGGGACGTACAAGTACACTAACAACTAGTTTTTTTTACAGGTTCCCAGCTTTTAAATAAAAATTCTGACTTGGCAGAGAAAAGAGTTGCCCAGGAGAAATTATTGTAGGATACAGTTAAGACTCACTTTCTACTTATCAGAAATTTTTTGGTTATGTCTAAATGATCAAAATTTTGTCGCACAGGCTAAATCACAGGTAAAACAAGTGACTGACAACGACTCATTGTTAAGACACTGGGAAAATCAATATCTAAACTGGAGAACGTTGCTCACATGTTTAGGATCAGGAACGATTGACAGTGTAAACTGAACAAGTAGAAAGGAGTCTAAAAGGAACGTCACGTGTTTCTATGAGGGTAGTGCTTCACTGAGATGGTGAAACCTCAAGTGACAGGTGTGTGAAGACAGACGCAGCCTGTTCCTCGGTAGCCTAAATGTAAGTCTGGGGAAACAGTACTGAGTTAGAAATCTAGGAATATAGTGTGACCAACTACATGTCTCTCAAGTAGCTACCGTGGAGACGAGACTAATTATACCAAGAATAGTGACATTGAACCGATTAACCATCCTCCTCTTCGTACACGCATTCAATGAGAAGAAACTTTAATACGTGGTGCAGCTGGACGTATCTTCCTCCATGGACCTCACCGTAGTTTTCAGAATGTAGATACATCGTGCTTTCCTGCCTGTTTCATTCACAGTTTTCTCTAGGAAAGACTTTTTTGCGCCCCACCCCCCTTTGTAAATCCATTTTCTTTCCAACTATAACATTAAAATTTTATGAATTTCCTAAAACTTGAGACCGATGCTCTCCACAGTGGACAACGCAGTTCCAGTAGTCCCCTTCACTGAAGCTAGCTTCCGTGCGACCAAACATATCCTGAATATAATCCATAACTTTTTTTGAATTTTCTCTAGTTATTCTGTTAATCAAACATCGTAGGTGGTAACAGCTAACAATCTATCACACGTATACTTTTGAAGGATCCTATTTCGTAGCTAGTATACGTTTTCTTTCCCTCCTTCCTTAGTCATCTGAGTTCGCAATAGGTGTTGATGTGGTCGTTCTGTCTTAAATCCATTCGTGCAGGTACTGAAACGTATTAAAAAGTTTTGGAGGAAAAAAGAAACTGATTACCAGTGACGCAGACGAAAACTTTTTTTGTCCATTTGTTTATTCATTTTGATTCAGAGAAATTTTAGGTACACTAGTACATGTAACTGAGAACCTGGGACAGTTTAGAGAGCAGCTTTACAATTAACTTTGCAAGCTGCATATTTCTAAAATTACTGGCAACAGCAATAACAATTATTATTATTATTATTATTATTATTATTATTATTATTATTATCATTATTATTATTATTATTGTTTTGCGGTCAGTACTATAAACTATGTATTAAGCACTTTTCTCACTATATACAGTCTTGTGAAGTACTGCAGCAGTATCTACACAGCAACAGAAAATCAAGTCGGCATCGTAGAAAAATTTAAATAATGAAATGTTAATTGAACCGAGGAAAAACCAGTGAGAAGTAACGGATAATTAAAAAACCGATGGGAACTATACGTCGCCAGTTTGGGGAAAAGTTTCTCCATCCGTTTTAATACAGCTGTTTTGGATCAGACACATATTTTTTGGTGACAGACGTATTCCGAAAATGAAAAGTGAGATAGAGAAAGCTATACGCAAGAGTAATTCATCTTCCTGTTATGAAAATCGGACGCGTGAAAATCACCTTGCATATAAGGGCTCCCCAGCCTAACTGAACATAAGAAGACAAAATGCTACATATATAGATTACGCAAGCAGGCAAAGAGTACATCGAATTGTTTGAAGTTTTGGTGATTTATACTGTTTTGTGCTGTTTCGAACTGAATCAAGGTACTATAGATTTAGATGGAACAATGATTAGTTTGGTATTTAATGTTATGTGGAAATAGATCTTTCAACATTGCACACAGGCAAGAGAGAGACTTCGTACATGGTGAGAGTTTTTTGTTCGCAGTTTGGTGGTATAGAATAACTCCGAGATCTTAATCGGTTTTTGAGTTTTTTAGTAGTGTAATTGGCACGCAGAAGTGTTTGTGAACATATGTTTCACGATTATGTTTGCTGAACAACTTTCGGTCAAATGTAAGGATCACAAATTTTACATTTTCATTCGTCGCCTACGTTGAGAGCCCATAGTGAGGTACAATTTCATATTCTTGGAAAAAAATTTGACACATAAGACTGCAACTTTTATACAAGCAATACATCTTTAAGTGAGGTGTATTAGAATAGAAAGAGCTTCCAAGATATTTAAATGCACTTACTTGGCTAATGGTAGATTGTCCTATTTTAATATTGGACAGTTTGCGTCTTGTACTGATGACCATACTCTTTGTTTTTGCTGTGTTTATTTGCATCCCATATTGCACACAAGCTTAATTCAGATCTTTCAGCATGTTATTCACCATCTTGGAAGCAGCAGTAGAAAAGGCGCTGAAGGAGATGAAGACTAGGAAGGCATGTGCAACTGATGATTTGCCAGCAGAACTGTCGAAGAGTCTGGGAAACAAGGCAAGAAAAGAAATAGTCTACCTCTGTAACGAGATATATGATAAAGGGGAATGGCCGGAGGACTTCCTTGCAACAGTTGTGATACCAATGGAGAAAAAGAGAAACACTAAAAAATGTGAAGACCATCGGATCATCAGTCTAATTTCTCATGTAGCTGAAGTCTTGCTGAGAGTGTTGAAGAGAAGGCTATATGGCAAGCTGGATAGAGGGATTGCAGAAGAGAAGTTCGGATTTAGAAAAGGAAAAGGAAGAAGAGATGCTGTTGTCTTGTTAAGAACTATTGGGGAAAGATATATGGAAAAAGGTAGAGAAATTTTTGCTGTTTTTATAGATTTAGAAAAAGCTTTTGACAGAGTTCAGTGGAAAACGCTGATGGATATTTTGAAGAGGAAAGGAGTAGATTGGAAAGAGAGACGACTGATACAGAATCTACATTTACACCAGAAAGTAAGAAAAAATGAAATGGCAGAAGGAAGCAGCATTGGACGAGGTGTTAGACATGTTGCCTTTCCCCACTTATGACATGTATATTGGGAGTTTGTTATTTGTATTTCTGGAATTTATTCATATTTTCGATGTCTCAAACACTAAATGACAATTTAAAATTAATTATTATTCGCTCAGAGTCCTTGTTCAGAGTACCTGGAAGATATGCTTGTTTTGTCATCGCTACTTGGCAGCGAGAGCGCGGGAATTCTATCGTTAGAGCAGTGTGAATTGCTACGAAAATTACCAACGCACACAAACAATTTCTTGAACAACATTATTAGGCAGATCATCAACACACAGGGACGATTTTGTTTATTTAAAAAGATTAATAGTGCAGTTCAGGATTTAATCAGTTTTCACATGTTTAGAAAGATTATAAAATAGGGCAAAATTCATTTTACGTTCTCGCAGGCAGATATATTTCGTTTCTCTCGTAGTTGGCAATGCGCGGTCACCGAAAGCTAAACAAGAGCAAAAATGCCACTGACCAACGACGCCAATACGAGTTCAAAACTAAACGAAAATAATTATTAAAGGGAACTTTCACCGACACCCCACTAGCAAGCGGCCAATTAGCCTTACTTAACTGGTTCTAGAACATACACAATAAAATTAACATGCTCAGTACAGCGTGGCAATAAACAGTTGAAGCTAACACTTTGGTGATTAGATTTAGGGGTTGGCTACGTCCCTTCCATCAGTAACACTCTGTTCTGCAATGTAAGAAAGGACAAATAAGTGATCACACCAACTCCATAGGGATGGCCACAAGAGCAAAGGTTGAGCTTTAAAATTAACATCAAACCTTTACGCGGCTCACAAAGCAAAATTTACTGAATGTAAGATCATATATGCTCATCCACATGTCCCACCAAATGACCAATGCAATAAATGGTAAGCACTTAATTAGAAGGAAGGTTTACCTCAGGACCCTGAACCTTGGCAAACAAATCAAATGATTCAGATAGTATGATAATCATTAGCTGGTATCAGCTTCTCTCAGAGGTCCGCTCTGTTAATGGGAATTACCCAAGTTAGCCTACCTTGCAAGACACTAAGCTGGTATAACATGTCGTAGCTGCAATTAGAGCGGCCCAGCTACCCTGCTAAATGTAAGCAACTACATTAAAGCTTCTCACCGGTTATTAATGGAGAAGCCGGCCAGGGTGGCCGAGCAGTTCTAGGCGCTACAGTCTGGAACCGCGTTACCGCTACAGTCGCAGGTTCGAATCCAGCCTCGGGCATGGATGTGTGTGATGTCCTTAGGTTAATTAGGTTTAAGTAGTTCTAAGTCCTAGGGCACTGACGACCTCAGAAGTTAAGTCCCATAGTACCCAGAGCCATTTCAACCATTAATGGAGAGACGTAAATATGCAGTTGGCGGTCCCGTGGCGGCACGTAGAATTGAACTCTGGCACATACAGCGATTTGCATCATCAGTGAGGTCGCGGCGGGAAAGGCCCCTCTTCCCACCATACCACCAGCTACGGCGAAAAGCGGCCCACACGCCGGTCTCGAAAGCGCAGCCGCCAACCCCAGATCGCTATGTGTTCCGCCCACCCCGAAAGTGTTCCAGGTAGACTTCACCTGCCTCTTCTGCGGACTGTCTGCGAAAGAGCGAGCTCGCAGTGACCTCTTAGAAGCCGCGCGTGGACGCCCTCTAGTCAAAGATAAGCGCTCACGATAGGTCGATTCGCGACGGAGCTCAGAAAGGTAACGAATTGTTAAGAGATTTTCGTAGATCGACACTGGATAATTTGGATAGGGTGTGAGAACCACTGGTTTTAATCAATTTTTTAGCGTAATCATCACTTCTTCATCTCTTTAAACTGTGAGAGATGAGATTTCACTGTAAAAAATTGCAATGAATTTTTTTACTATCATGCATGTCAGTTTTTTAAACTATATCTGATGCAGTTATCATTACACGCGTTTGTAGTTGGTAACTCCCTCGTATATAGTACACCATGAATTGAGATAGCTTTACAAAATGACAGTTCTCTATTGTTTTTGTTACGTTAATGGCTTACATACAGTAGTAAAGTGTTAGTGCCAGCTGCTTCTCAATGATACAACTTCAACATCAGTTTTTTATGTTTTTGCGCCGAAGTGCCAAAGAAAATAATATAGGTATGCGTATTCAAACACATAGCTATGTAAACAGGTAGAATAAGGCGCTGCAGTCGTCAACGCCTTCATAAGACAAGTGTCTGGCGCAGTTGTTAGATCGGTTCCAGCTGTTACAATGGGATGTTGTCGTGATTTAAGTGAGGTTGAACGTGGTGCACGAGCGATGTGACAAAGCGTTTCCAAGGTAGCGATGAAATGTGGCTTTTTCCGTACGACCATTTCACGAGTGTACTGTGCATATCAGGAATCCGGAAATACATCAAATCTCCGACCTCGCTGCGGCCATAAAAAATCCTGCGAGAACGGGACCAACGACGACTGAAGAGAATCGTTCAACTTGACAGAGGTGCAACCCTTCCGAAAATTACTGCAGATTTCAAAGCTGGGCCATCAACAAATGTCACCGTGTGAACCATTCAAAGAAACACCATCGATATGGGATATCGGAGTCTAAAGCCCACTCATGTACCCTTGATGGCAGCACGACACAAACCTTTACGCCTCGCCTGGGCCCATCAGCTCCTACATTGGAGTGTTGATGACTGGAAACATGTTTCCTGGTCGGACGAGTCTCGTTTGAAATTGTATCGAGCGGATGGACGTGTACCGGTACGGAGACAATCTCATAAATCTATGGATCCTGCATGTCAACAGGAGACTGTTCAAGCTGGTGGACGATCTGTAATTGTGTGTGGTGTGTGTGGTTGGAGTGATATGGGACCCCTGATACATCTAGGTACGACTCCGACAGGTGACACGTACGTAAGCATCCTGTCTGATCACCTGAATCCATTCATATCCATTGTGCATCCCGTCGGACTTGGGCAATTCCAGCAGGACAACGCGACCGCCCACACGTCCAGAATTGCTATAGAGGGGCTCCAGGAACACTCTTCTGAGTTTAAATACTTCCGCTGGCCACCAAACTCACATGAACATTATTGAGCATATCTAGGATGCCTTGCAACATGCTTTTCAGGAGGGATCACCACCCGCTCGTACTCGTACGGATTTACAGACAGCCCTGCAGGAGTCATGGTGTCAGTTCCCTCCAGCACTACTTCAGACATTAGTCGAGTCGTGCTGCGTGCTTGCAGGGGCCCTCACGGTATTAAGAAGGTGTACTAGATTCTTTGTCTCTTCAGTGTATAGTTCAGCTACCTACGTGAATGTTTCTGTTGTATCACCGTTTATACAGGGAGAACTTTAATAAAACCGACACACTACTGGGCGGGATACCTGACCTGAAATGGGGGCACAAAAGGTCCTATGAACGTATGTCCGGAAATGGACGGTGTGTGTGGAACAACAAATCATCCTGAACACAGTGCAGAACTGCATTGCATCCACGTCACAACAAATGTTCAAAGTGACCTCCATGGGATAATACAGACTGATGATGCCACGTTCAGTAAGGACTGGTTTGTCGGTATAAAGGGCTGATGACTGAAATCCAATAATTGTGATCGACTGGTGCAAATCCACCGACAAAAATCTTCCCGTTGAAGGAAGTCTGCTGCTGATAATTCTTGCACTCGTTACAGGTGATAGGCATAGTACCGGTTGTCATGACCTCGTACCTTTGGTTACACAATGTTACCAGGCCACTTGCCGGGAGCTTGAATTATGGTTCGTCTCAATATCCTGTAGAACTCGGTCCTCCAAATCTAATGGAGGCAGAGTCCACCGCCACACTACAAGTTCAACCATTTCCATCTGCTCGGCCGTACACAAACACACTATCGGCTTGTTCCCCACATGAATACTGGGCCATTCTGTTGCTTACAGTACGCTGCGTGGGACGTGGTCAGATGAACTTTCATTCGTCAGTGCCTTCTACCGTGGCAACGACGCATTTGCGGACACATGTTCACTGGCACTTTCTTTCTCCATTTCCCGTCAGGAAACCGTCCCTGCAGTTTGTCGGTTTTATTAACAGTGACCTTGTATTTTTCTTGTTTTTCGCTCTTTTAGAAAGGTAAGGTGTCGTAAGCTGGTGAAGCATCTACCACTGTTGCTCCTTATTTTATTTACCGTGTGCTCCCCACGTAATTAGATTTCCGCTGTCAGTTTTAATCAATTATTCTGACTGTTGTCTTGCAAGTTTTCGTTCTGTGAAAGTAAAAGAACGGAATAATAATCGGAAATGAAAATCTTGTTCGTATGGAGAGCTGTACTATCAAGTGGCATGACCAGCAACTTAACTTTACGAAATTGAGCGTTAAAGGGTCCCCAGGTGGATCATACGACGAAAAATTCTATATATCAGATATATAACGCGCTATGAATTTTGTGACAAACGAAGTAATGAAAGCAACTTCTGATGTTCTGAAAAAGCTATACTTTATGTGCAGCTGAAAAGATAATTAACGAAGTAACACAGTACAAAAAGAACGTGATGCCTCTGCGACGGGCTGGGCCTTTTTGCAGCTCTCATCGATTCAACTCAATGAGCTCGTACTTGCAGTTCCAATTAGCTTTTACATTACCGACAGCGTTAGCTTTGCAAATGAGCATGAATTGTTCAAAAGGACCCGCGCACACGGGGCCGTATCACAGGGTGTACTCCGCTGCTAGGAACTAGAATCGCACAGGCCGGAAATGCTGTCCGTATGTCAATATACATGGAGAAATATCTATTTCATTCGGCTGCTGCTGTGAAGTCTGTACATTTGCGGTAACTAACAGCATCGAATGCCACCCTTCAGTTATTTCGTACCGCTGCCCCTACATCAGTCATGCTCTGAATACGAAGGTGCTTAATACGAAATACTTGTGGTGACAATTCAAGAGAATACTTCAGAGGGCTCCTCAAGAAATTAATAGTACCAGCTGCTATTCTGTATATTTATACCTTCAGCAAATTCGTCAGAAACAATGTATCTCCTTCTCAACCTATTTACTCAATTCATGAAATACCAGAAATAAGGACAAACTATGATGCAGAGGTCAAAAAAGGTGAAAGGTAACTACAGCAGGGATGTGTAGCTTTTAGTGGATGATGATCATCACGGATACGGAATGACAGTAGTGACTGATTATGATACCACGCATGATGTCTAGAATTGTAACAATGGCGTCGTTACAAATGTCGTGATCCAGTAGATGCCACCACCTAGCGAAAAACTCACACCGGTTACTTCAGCTGAAAAAGAGGAACTTTGCTTATTAACGGATTTATTGGCTGCCGTAATACGAACATCAAAAAAGTTTTGCATCACTACTGTTCCCAAACTCCTGAAGAAAGACGTAACTGTGGATATTGTATCACAGACATACTCCCTTTGACTCTTAAGAGATGTCACTAAGCCCACCCGAAGATGTAAACAACCATGCATGGACAATGCCTATTAGATGGAGAGGGTCCGACAGCCAATCAGTTCCAGTCGTTCCACAAGGAAGGAGATACACGGCTCGTGTTGTCTGTAGTTCAACCATGCCTAGATGCTCAATACCGCTGTCCGATCGCATCCGCATTGTTACTTTGTGCCAGCAAGAGCTCTCAGGCGTCTCAAAGTGAACCAAAGCGATCTTGATCGGACATGGGGGGGATACAGAGAGACAGGAACTGTCGATGACATGCCTCGCTCAGGCCACCCTAGGGCTACTACTGCAGTGGATGACCACTACCTACGGATTAAGGCACGGATGAACCCTGACAGCCACGCCACCATGTTGAATAATTATTTTCGTCCATAATGGCTATGCTTGCGAACCGTGACTGTGCGGGACAATTATTTATTTCTATTTTCTGCTACCAGTCATTTTTTTATTTTATCTTTAATCCAACATAATACAACGCGTTTCGAACATGTTCTGTTTACCTTTAGGCGTTTATACATACATACATACAGAGAAAAGTTACTTAAAAATAAACAGTCATAAACTAAATTAATCTAGAACTCTTTATCCACTTCAACTTTTGTAGTCCTGTCTTCCTCAGTTGCGTGTAATATTACGGTATATTGATAATTTTTACTTATGGACCGTCCGACAGCAACTAAATAAAACACAATTTTAGTGTCATACGCGTTTCGCCTTTATTTTCTGCAAGGCATCATCAGTGGCCTGGAATATGTACATATGTTAGCTATTTTATTTACATTTTTGTCACTGTGCCTATAGGTTATAAACAGTTCTGGTGGTTGGTATTTCCTATTAAGTAATAATGTTTTGAACTGTACTTACAGGTTGCGTAGACAGTTTCTTACATATAACGCTCCTGTTGCATTTTTGGTGTTGTTCTTCTTCCTATGAGCGCCAATTTGCCGTTTTCTCCACATTCCACAGCACTATGCACTAAACGCTTGTTTTAATGCAACGTTTTGGTTTCTGTTGCCGACTGTCAAATGTTTTTGCCAAAGATCGAATATTACTGCCAAACTTATGAGTGTAACTATTGAAATATCTGTGGTCTGTTCATGTATGCATTTGTGTGTGCGTTCGTGTTTGTGTGTGTGTGTGTGTGTGTGTGTGTGTGTGTGTGTGTGAGTATGAGTGTTTTTTGGTGTGATATTAATTTAATTTAATTTAATTTTATTGTATTTTTTTATTTATTTTTGTTTTTGTCCTGTGTATGTGTGTTTGTTTTGGTGTGATGTATATTTTTTTGTGCTGTGTGCGTGTGTCTGTCTGTATTTTGGTGTTATGTAATCTTTTTTTTGGGGGGGGGGCTGTGTGCGTGTGTGTGTGTGTGTGTGTGTGTGTGTGTGTGTGTGTGTGTGTGTGTGTGTGTGTCTGTCTGTCTGTATTTTGGTGTTGATTCAAAAAGAATACCACAACTTTAAAAATGTGTATTTAATGAAAGAAACATAATATAACCTTCTGTTATACATCATTACAAAGAGTATTTAAAAAGGTTTTCTTTCACCCAAAACCAAGTTCAGAGATGTTCAATATGCCCCCCTCCAGACACTCGAGCAATATCAACCCGATACTCCAACTCGTTCCACACTCTCTGTAGCATATCAGGCGTAACAGTTTGGATAGCTGCTGTTATTTCTCGTTTCAAATCATCAATGGTGGCTAGGAGAGGTGGCCGAAACACCATATCCTTAACACACCCCCATAAGAAAAAATCGCAGGGGGTAAGATCAGGGCTTCTTGGAGGCCAGTGATGAAGTGCTCTGTCACGGGCTGCCTGGCGGCCGATCCATCGCCTCGGGTAGTTGACATTCAGGTAGTTACGGACAGATAAGTGCCAATGTGGTGGCGCTTCATCCTGCTGAAATATGAATAGTTGTGCTTCTTGTTCGAGCTGAGGGAACAGCCAATTCTCTAACATCTCCAGATACTGTAGTCCAGCCACAGTAGCACCTTCGAAGAAAAAGGGACCAAAAACTGTATTGGCTGAAATGGCACAGAAAACGTTCACCTTAGGCGAGTCACGTTCATACTGAGTTGTTTCCCGCGGATTCTCAGTGCCCCATATACAGACATTGTGACGGTTGACTTTCCCGTTAGTGTGGAAAGTTGCTTCATCACTAAACACAATCTTTGAAACGAAAGATTCATCTGTTTCCATTTGAGCAAGGATAAAATCACAGAAATCGATTCTTTTAATCTTATCAGCTGCAGACAGTGCTTGAACCAATTTCAGACGATAAGGTTTCATAACTAACCTCTTTCGTAGGACTCTCCATACAGTTGATTGTGGAATTTGCAGCTCTGTGCTAGCTCTGCGAGTCGATTTTCCTGGGCTGCGAACAAATGCTTGCTGGATGCGTGCTTCATTTTCATCACTCGTTCTCGGCAGTCCAGAACTTTTCCCTTTGCACAAACACCCATTCTCTGTAAACTGTTTATACCAACGTTTAAGACACCACCTATTAGGAGGTTTAACACCGTACTTCGTTCGAAATGCACGCTGAACAACTGTCGTCGATTCACTTCTGCCGTACTCAATAACACAAAAAGCTTTCTGTTGAGCGGTCGTGATCTTAGCATCAACTGACGCTGACGCCTAGTCAACAGCGCCTCAAGCGAACAAATGTACAACTAAATGAAACTTTATAGCTCCCTTAATTCGCCGACAGATAGTGCTTAGCTCTGCCTTTTGTCGTTGCAGAGTTTTAAATTCCTAAAGTTGTGGTATTCTTTTTGAATCACCCTGTATATATATGTATATATATATATATTCATTTCCTTTATTAAGTATAGTAGGGAGCCTGTGCTGATGTGTGTTTGTTCATTTATCACATGTTTCCAGGCCACTGATGATGCCTTGCAGAAAATAAAGGCGAAACGCGTATGGCACTAAAATTGTGTTTTATTCAGTTGCTGTCAGACGGTCCATAAGTAAAAATTATCAATATACCGTAAACTTTATCCACTGTTTGTTACTGTAGCGGCTGGTGTGGCATTTGGGGGGGGGAGGAGAGGGGGGGCAGTGTATGGCTAGAAATCGAAATCAGTGATGTCTTCTGTTGGTTTTCTTCCTTGTGGTTGACTATGTACGATATCATAGCCTATATAGGATGCAGATAGATTTGCATCACTGATGTGTTACGAAAATAGTGTGAAGGGCTGGTATATGACAGTTGATCACTTACGACATCATCATTTTGCTGCTTTATTTGGATTAGTGGTGAAATGGCGGAGCTGTTGATTGACATTATATTATTGCACATTTTATTTTATCGATGACTGCCAACGTAATTCACTGCACAAACTGTTTCGACGTTATGCACACAACACAAGATGGTGGACTGTAGCATGTGAGTCTGTATCGATTATCGAGGTCTTGTATCGATATTCTTGGTACTGACAGATTTGTAGTCAATTATTTACACTGGCATATCTTAAATCCATTGAGTTAGAACTGGCTTAAGACTGTTGAAGAATTTTGAGTTTTTGAATTCGGTTATTTCATTGAGAATGTTATCTGCATGCTTTGTATTATGTACGAAAATTTCCATTTCTTCCATGATATACATTCTCTTACTTTTTCCTATTTTGTGTAAAATTTCTAGGTTGTCTTCGATTTTCAAAGGGTGGCCTGTATCTTTGATGTAAGTTGCTGCTGCTGATTTGTTACATTTATCAAGCCTGTAGTAGTGTAAATGTTCTTTGAATCGGCTTCTGAAATTTCTGCATGTTTGGCCGATATAATATTTATTACATTGGCTGCAGGTAATTTTGCAAATGCCAGATGCATCAAGACTTGTATCTGGTGGTTTTGTATTGTGAATAAGCTTCCTACTTAGGTTGTTGTTGGTGCTGAAGCTGGTTTTTACTTCTGTGCTTTTGAATATTCTTGTTAATTTGTCAAAGAATATTCCAAGATATGGCATTTTTACATATTTGACCGCTGGGGCACTGTCAATGTAGTTTGATGTTGTTTGTTCAGTTTGTTTTTTTATCTTTTGTGACATGGAAATAATTAGAGAAGGATCATATCCACTGTTTATTGCAGTATATGTTATGGTTTCTATTTCTTGTAGGAGTTCTGTATGTTGAAGTGGAAATTTGTGTGCTCTGTACAGCACTGATCTATAAGCAGCTTTTTTGTGGGCAGAGGGATGTGTAGAGGAGTTTGGAATAGTGGTGTCAGTGGTTTTCTGTAAACATTGAAAGCTACCTTTTGGTTCTGTTTTGATATTTTTATGTCAAGAAAAGGTATGATGTTGTTTTCTTCCTGTTCAGGGGTGAATTGAATATTTTTTTGTAGGCTATTGAATTTGTTAAAAAGGTTTGTTACTTCATCCTCTGTGCCATCAAATAGAATGAGGGTGTCATCTACATTTCTCTTATAGAATTTAACTTTGGTTGTGATATTATCATTTAGTTTTAGAATTTTATTTTCTATGTGGTTGATAAATATTTCAGCTGTTAGGGCACTGAGACAGCTTCCCATTGGTAGTCCTGGGTCCTGCTTATAAATTTTATTGTTAAAAGAGAAGTAATTACGTGAGAACACTAAATTAAGTACATCTACAAGTTCTAAGACTTCTGGTTTCCTCATTGTCTTGCTTCTCAGTAGGTTCATTCTTATTATTTGAACTGTTTCATCTACACGTATACTGCTGTAAAGGTTTACGACATCTAGGGATAGAAGCTTGGCTTGAGGTGGTACTGTCAAGTCTTTCAAACTGTTAATAAGTTCATAGCTGTTTCTTTATGGAATATGATGTTTCAAATGGGTATTTTTCTACAAGAATGTCATTTAGTTCACTCATTTATTTGTTGGCTGGGCTATTAATTGAGTTCCGAATAAGCCTGATAGGTGTGTTAGTTTTATAGACTTTTGGTTGTGCTCTGTGTTTGGGGGCTGTTGGGTTCATCACAATAAGGTCTCGTACGACATTCTTAGTGAAAAGAAAGTTACCGTTGTTGAGGCATTTTCTTATTTTAGCTTGAAACTTTGAATAATGCTTTTCGTACGCAATAGGCTGAATGATGCGCAACTTCGCTCCCAACGTCCATGGCGAGGTCCATCTCTACAACCACAACACCATGCAGCGCTGTGCGGATGGGCCCATCAATATGCCGAATGGACCGCTCAGGATTTGCATCACCTTCCCTTCATCGATGAGTGTGGCGTATGCCTTGAACCTGATAATCGTCGGAGACGTGTTCGGAGGCAACCCGGTGGGGCTGAACGCCGTAGACACACTGTTCAGCGAGTGCAGCAAGGTGGAGGTTCCTTGCTGTTTTGGGGTGGCATTCGAGCGGTTCTAGGCGCTTCAGTCTGGAACCGCGCAACCGCTACGGTCACAGGTTCGAATCCTGCCTCGGGCATGAGTGTGTGTGATGTCCTTAGATTAGTTCGGTTTAAGTAGTTCTACGTTCTAGGGGACTGATGTCCTCAAATGTTAAGTCCCGTAGTGCTCAGAGCAATTTGAACCACTTTGGGGTGGCATTATGTGGGGCAAACGTACGCCGCTGGTGGTCATGAAAGGCGCCGTAACAGATATACGGTACGTGAATGCCATCCTCCGACCGATAATGAAACCATGTCGGCAACATATTGGCGAAGTATTCGTCTTCATGGACGACAATTCGCGGCCCCATAGTGCACATCTTGCGAATGACTTCCTTCAGGATAACGACATCGCTCGACTAGAGTGGCCAGCATGTTCTCCAGACATGAACCCTATCGACAATGCCTTGGATAGATTGAAAAGAACTGTTTATGAACTATGCGACCCATCAACCACTTTGAGGGATCTTCACCGAATCTCTGGTTGAGGAGTAGGGCAGTCTGGACCAACAAAATTGTGGACAGTATGGCACGACGAATACAGGCATGCATCAATGCAAGGAGACGTGCTAATGGATATTAGACGTACCGGTGAGTACCGCAATGTGTATGGTGGTACAACATGCAATGTGTGGTTTTCATGAGCAATATAAAGGGCGGAAGTGATGTTGGTCTCTGTTTCAATTTTCTGTATAGGTTCCATAATTCTTGGAACCGAGGTAGTGCAAAACTTTTTTTCATGTGTGTATATGTCTGATATGGTAGCTAAGACCTTGGTGAGCAGCCCGGTCCTGGCTTTCGGGGGTGCCTCGTGAGCAGCATGTTAGGCGAGACGTCGAATTTTTTGGTGAAAGAGAACTCATTATCTCAAGAAAAGAGAAGTCCCTATAGAGGTCGGTTTCTGCTGCAGGTCAAGACTCATGGCATCTACTTCCTGAAACTAGCATACGTTACTCGCAACCTCGAACGCCGGCAATAACTTGTCCTGCATTCTGGTAACTGTGATAGCTAATTAGTGTCCTTCAGGGACTTTTAGTATGTAATCATCTACAACAAACACAGAAAAACCTCGAAACAGCTCTTATGCATCTAACGTAAAATTAGGTATGAAATTATTGACGAGTCATTTTGGCCTCTACTTATTGTATAAGTTTTTCTTGTCCCTATGCTGGTGGTAAGCAGTTGCACATAGAGGTTTTGTTGTTGAAGTGTGAGCTCGTCATGGTCTCTATATGACGTTCACGTCTGATTGTTCAGTACGCATTAATTGCCGTTTAACGTCTTGCTTCTGTAGTCACCCTATCACCTGATAAGAACGGTGTAGCCTGTGACCAAATAGGACATTGCAACAGCCGCTTGGTCTAAACAGGCAGCAAGTGTCAACTGTACACACCTTGTTAAAAAGGCTCTGAGCACTATGGGACTTAACTTCGGAGGTCGTCAGTCCCCTAGAACTTAGAGCTACTTAAGTCTATCTAACCTAAGGCTATCACACACACCCATAGCCGAGAGAGGATTCGAACCTGCGACCATAGCGGTGGAGCGGTTCCAGACTGTAGCGCCTAGAACCGCTCGGCCACCGCGGCCGCAACACATCTTGTTAACTGAAGGCCAGAGGATAGGGTATGCACTGAAGACATTCTCTACGCCATGGATAAGAAACAAATAACAAGTCAAGCTTTACTTACAGGCCCCGAAGAAAACTTTGAAACGGCGTTTATAATGATTCATCGCATTTTTCTGACAGGACGCTGTGAAAATGTAACATAGCTCGGAAAGTTGAGCGATTAATGGTTAAACTTCTGCAAACGCAACGTAAGTTTTTATAAATATTTTCTGAAGGCACTTTTTAATTAATCTACCCAGCAAATTATGCAACACTGATGAATGCTTACTGTAACGAATCCCATCTTACAGAGAAGACCGGTGGAGTGCAATTGCTTTTTCAGCTTGTGTGATGTGAATTTAAATATCCTAGAAAATGAAATACTAAGCCCTAACAGTAATCGACAAAATGACGGAGAATATGGGCCTGAACAGTGACGTCCGTCGGAAATTGCGTTCAGCGACAAAATGAAACAGTAATCGCCGTGGAGCTGAAAATATTACGTAAGAAGTGGCATAGTGGGCGGCGATACACAAAGCGTATGAATTACTTGCTGCAAAAGAACCGTTAAATATGAAAAAAAATCATGAGAAAGCCAATGCTGAGTAAGCAAACCCACGTGATTTCATGTTCACAGAAGGGAGGTTTTAATATAATGAGAAGACGAATGCTGACAGTTTTTAAAAAGGCGGTCTTATATTCATGTAATATTAGGCAGCCATAAATGAATGACAGCAAACAAGCTCACATGTTATACTAATGTCATCAAATTCCTAACTATTCTACGGAAGCAAAGAAATAAAATGGTCAATAAATCATGCTTACTAATACTTACTGATATTTACGGGGGCTCACAGGTATGAGAAACACAAATGCATATGATTAGACACGTGGTTTCACGTTACATAAGCCAAAACAAAGGGCTTCCGTGTTCCATTGGAATGAAAATAAATATGCAACGTTAGAAATCCTCTGAGAAACATAATTAAAAAATAATGCGTCCTGCAAGAAACATAACTCAAACACGCATGCAAAACACAGTTAAAGCCAACAGCATACAGCGATATCACTCAGACAGGTGCACAGCATGGCGAAATGGCACGCCAGCGTCTGCCCAAACACCAATACTTAGCACGGAACCCCTTCCGGCAGATCAGGCTTCCTTTAACTAAGTCTTCTGATTGACTTTCACAAGGCAAAGTTCGTAAGCTTCACGAGAATAACTATGCACAGCTGCGTAGAGGTAATCCGGCACAAACTATTTCAGAACCGCTACACGTCGGAAGGAAACAGGAGATTAGCGAGTGGGGTAACTGCACAAGTGGACATTCGACAAGTTTTACAGTGAAAAACGAAATACCAACCAGAAGGTAACAAAAACTACAGGATTGTGGATAAAAGGTAACCATTGTACACTACTGGCCATTAAAATTGCTACACCAAGAAGAAATATAGATGATTAACGGGTATTCATCGGACAGATATATTATACTAGAACTGACATGTGATTACATTTTCACGCAATTTGGGTGCATAGATCCTGAGAAATCAGTACCCAGAACAACCACCTCTGGCCGTAATAACGGCCTTGATACGCCTGGGCATTGAGTCAAACAGAGCTTGGATGGCGTGCACAGGTACAGCTGCCCATACAGCTTCGACACGGTACCACAGCTCATCAAGACTAGTGACTGGCGTATTGTGACGAGCCAGTTGCTCGGCCACCATTAACCGGACGTTTTCAGTTGGTGAGAGATCTGGAGAATGTGCTGGCTAGGGCAGCTGAGCAGCAAGTCGTATACTCCTAGCTCACTCATTTCTTACATAGTTTAGTTCTTAATTTCTTTGCGTGTTTTTGGTACTTGCATTGTTTAATTCATAAATTTCGGGCGTATTATAGTATTTGAGAGTGTAGCATCGCGTTTTAGTACCTGAATAGTGTAATTTCGCTTAGTCTCCTTCCGCCACCGAGCAGTGTCAGCAGTGCGCAAGTAGCAGCATTACTGCATTTACTAGGCAATCTTGTATTTTAATAACCGTTTAAATTTTGTCGATTTGTTTGCGCTCTCTGTAGATTAGTTCAGACGTTCTTTGCAAAACAGTTTTTAGCATGGATAGGGGCTGCAACTGCTGTGTTCGGATGCAGGCTGAGTTGGCATCCCTTCGCTCCCAGCTTCAGGCAGTGTTGGCTTCGGTCACACAGCTTGAGGCTGTTGCCAATGGGCATCACTGTGGGGGTCCGGATGGGGGTTTGTCGGGGATGGCCAGCTCGTCCCACGCATCCCCTGATCGGACTACGACTGTGGTTGCCCGGGATACTGCCCGCATTGAGGCTGATCCCTCACCTGTGGTAGAGTGGGAGGTCGTTTCAAGGTGTGGCAGGGGGCGAAAGACATTCCGGAGGGCTGAACGGAAAGCCTCTCCAGTTTGTCTGACGAACCGGTTTCAGGCTCTGTCTCAGGCTGATACTGATCTTCGGCCTGACATGGCTGCTTGTCCTGTTCCAGAGGTTGCCCCTCAGTCTGCAAGATCCGAGCAGTTGCAGAGGGTGGGCTTTCTGGTAGTTGGGAGCTCCAACGTCAGGCGCGTAATGGGGCCCCTTAGGGAAATGGCAGCAAGAGAGGGGAAGAAAACCAATGTGCACTCCGTGTGCATACCGGGGGGAGTCATTCCAGATGTGGAAAGGGTCCTTCCGGATGCCATGAAGGGTACAGGGTGCACCCATCTGCAGGTGGTCGCTCATGTCGGCACCAATGATGTGTGTCGCTATGGATCGGAGGAAATCCTCTCTGGCTTCCGGCGGCTATCTGATTTGGTGAAGACTGCCAGTCTCGCTAGCGGGATGAAAGCAGAGCTCACCATCTGCAGCATCGTCGACAGGACTGACTGCGGACCTTTGGTACAGAGCCGAGTGGAGGGTCTGAATCAGAGGCTGAGACGGTTCTGCGACCGTGTGAGCTGCAGATTCCTCGACTTGCGCCATAGGGTGGTGGGGTTTCGGGTTCCGCTGGATAGGTCAGGAGTCCACTACACGCAACATGCGGCTACACGGGTAGCAGGGGTTGTGTGGCGTGGGCTGGGCGGTTTTTTAGGTTAGATGGCCTTGGGCAAGTACAGAAAGGGCAACAGCCTCAACGGGTGCGGGGCAAAGTCAGGACATGCGGGGACCAAGCAGCAATCGGTATTGGGATTGTCAACTGTTGAAGCTGCGTTGGTAAAGTACCGGAACTTCAAGCGCTGACAGAAAGCACCGAAGCTGAAATCGTTATAGGTACAGAAAGCTGGCCTTAGCCAGAGATAAATTCGGCCGAAATTTTTACAAAGGTACAGACGGTGTTTAGAAAGGATAGATTGCATGCAACCGGTGGTGGAGTGGCTCAAATGGCTCTGAGCACTATGGGACTCAACTGCTGAGGTCATTAGTCCCCTAGAACTTAGAACTAGTTAAACCTAACTAACCTAAGGACATCACAAACATCCATGCCCGAGGCAGGATTCGAACCTGTGACCGTAGCGGTCTCGCGGTTCCAGACTGCAGCGCCTTTAACCGCACGGCCACTTCGGCCGGCCCGGTGGTGGAGTGTTCGTCGCTGTTAGTAGTAGTTTATCCTGTAGTGAAGTAGAAGTGGATAGTTCCTGTGAATTATTATGGGTGGAGGTTACACTAAACAACCGAACTAGGTTAATAATTGGCTCCTTTTACCGACCTCCCGACTCAGCGGCATTAGTGGCAGAACAACTGAGAGAAAATTTGGAATACATTTCACATAAATTTTCTCAGTATGTTATAGTCTTAGGTGGAGATTTCAATTTACCAGATATAGACTGGGACACTCAGATGTTTAGGACGGGTGGTAGGGACAGAGCAATTAAACAGAGAACCGACTCGTGGAGATAACATCTTGGACCTACTGATAACAGACCCGAACTTTTCGACTGTGTATGTACAGAACAGGGAATCAGTGATCATAAGGCCGTTGCAGCATCCCTGAATATGGAAGTTAATAGGAATATAAAAAAAGGGAGGAAGGTTTATCTGTTTAGCAAGAGTAATAGAAGGCAGATTTCAGACTACCTAACAGGTCAAAACGAAAATTTCTGTTCCGACACTGACAATGTTGAATGTTTATGGAAAAAGTTCAAGGCAATCGTAAAATGCGTTTTAGACAGGTACGTGCCGAGTAAAACTGTGAGGGACGGGAAAAACCCACCGTGGTACAACAACAAAGTTAGGAAACTACTGCGAAAGCAAAGAGAGCTCCACTCCAAGTTTAAACGCAGCCAAAACCTCTCAGACAAACAGAAGCTAAACGATGTCAAAGTTAGCGTAAGGAGGGCTATGCGTGAAGCGTTCATTGAATTCGAAAGTGAAATTCTATGTACCGACTTGACAGAAAATCCTAGGAAGTTCTGGTCTTACGTTAAATCAGTAAGTGGCTCGAAACAGCATATCCAGACACTCCGGGATGATGATGGCATTGAAACAGAAGATGACACGCGTAAAGCTGAAATACTAAACACCTTTTTCCAAAGCTGTTTCACAGAGGAAGACCGCACTGCAGTTCCTTCTCTAAATCCTCGCACAAACGAAAAAATGGCTGACATCGAAATAAGTGTCCAAGGAATAGAAAAGCAACTGGAATCACTCAATAGAGGAAAGTCCACTGGACCTGACGGGATACCAATTCGATTCTACACAGAGTACGCGAAAGAACTTGCCCCCCTTCTAACAGCCGTGTACCGCAAGTCTCTAGAGTAACGGAGGGTTCCAAATGATTGGAAAAGAGCACAGATAGTCCCAGTCTTCAAGAAGGGTCGTCGAGCAGATGCGCAAAACTATAGACCTATATCTCTTACGTCGATCTGTTGTAGAATTTTAGAACATGTTTTTTGCTCGCGTATCATGTCATTTCTGGAAACCCAGAATCTACTATGTAGGAATCAACACGGATTCCGGAAACAGCGATCGTGTGAGACCCAACTCGCTTTATTTGTTCATGAGACCCAGAAAATATTAAATACAGGCTCCCAGGTAGATGCTATTTTTCTTGACTTCCGGAAGGCGTTCGATACAGTTCCGCACTGTCGCCTGATAAACAAAGTAAGAGCCTACGGAATATCAGACCAGCTGTGTGGCTGGATTGAAGAGTTTTTAGCAAACAGAACACAGCATGTTGTTATCAATGGAGAGACGTCTACAGACGTTAAAGTAACCTCTGGCGTGCCACAGGGGAGTGTTATGGGACCATTGCTTTTCACAATATATATAAATGACTTAGTAGATAGTGTCGGAAGTTCCATGCGGCTTTTCGCGGATGATGCTGTAGTATACAGAGAAGTTGCAGCATTAGAAAATTGTAGCGAAATGCAGGAAGATCTGCAGCGGATAGGCACTTGGTGCAGGGAGTGGCAACTGACCCTTAACATAGACAAATGTAATGTATTGCGAATACATAGAAAGAAGGATCCTTTATTGTATGATTATATGATAGCGGAACAAACACTGGTAGCAGTTACTTCTGTAAAATATCTGGGAGTATGCGTGCGGAACGATTTGAAGTGGAATGATCATATAAAATTAATTGTTGGTAAGGCGGGTACCAGGTTGAGATTCATTGGGAGAGTGCTTAGAAAATGTAGTCCATCAACAAAGGAGGTGGCTTACAAAACACTCGTTCGACCTATACTTGAGTATTGCTCATCAGTGTGGGATCCGTACCAGATCGGTCTGACGGAGGAGATAGAGAAGATCCAAAGAAGAGCGGCGCGTTTCGTCACAGGGTTATTTGGTAACCGTGATAGCGTTACGGAGATGTTTAATAAATTCAAGTGGCAGACTCTGCAAGAGAGGCGCTCTGCATCGCGGTGTAGCTTGCTCGCCAGGTTTCGAGAGGGTGCGTTTCTGGATGAGGTATCGAATATATTGCTTCCCCCTACTTATACCTCCCGAGGAGATCACGAATGTAAAATTAGAGAGATTAGAGCGCGCACGGAGGCTTCCAGACAGTCGTTCTTCCCGCGAACCATACGGGACTGGAACAGGAAAGGGAGGTAATGACAGTGGCACGTAAAGTGCCCTCCGCCACACACCGTTGGGTTGCTTGCGGAGTATCAATGTAGATGTAGATGTATCCAGAAAGGCCCGTACAGTACCTGCAACATGCGGTCGTGCATTATCCTGCTGAAATGTAGGGTTTGGCAGTGATCGAATGAAGGATAGATCCACGGGTCGTATCACATCTGAAATGTAACGTCCACTGTTCAGAGTGCCGTCAATGCGAACAAGAGGTGACCGAGACGTGTAACCAATGGCACCCCATACCATCACGCCTGGTGATACGCCAGTATGGCGATGACGGATACACGCATCCCATGTGCGTTCACCGCGATGTCGCCAAACATGGATGCGACCATCATGATGCTGTAAACAGAACCTGGATTCATCCACAAAAATGACGTTGTGCCATTCGTGCACCCAGGTTCGTCGTTGAGTACACCACCGCAGGCGCTCCTGTCTGTGATGTAGCGTCAAGAGTAACCGCAGCCATGGTCTCCGACCTGTTAGTCCATGCTGCTGCAAGCGTCGTCGAACTGTTCGTGCAGATAGTTCATGTCTTGCAAACGTCCCCATCTGTTGACTCACGGATCGAGACGTGGCTGCACGATCCGTTACAGCCATGCGGATAAGATGCCTGTCATCTCGACTGCTAGTGATACGAGGCCGTTGGGATCCAGCACGGCGTTCCGTATTACCCTCCTGAACCCACCGATTCTATATTCTGCTAACAGTTATTGGATCTCGACCAACGCGAGCAGTAATGTCGCGATACGATAAACCGCAATCGCGATAGGCTACAATCCAACCTTTATCAAAGTCGGAAACGTGATGATACGCATTTCTTCTCCTTACACGAGGCATCACAACAACGTTTCGCCAGGCAACGCCGGTCAACTGCTGTTTGTGTATGAGAAATCGGTTGGAAACTTTCCTCATGTCAGCACGTTAAAAGTTTCACTACCGGCGCCAACCTTGTGTGAATGCTCTGAAAAGCTAATCACTTGCATATCACAGCATCTTATTCCTGTCGGTTAAATTTCGCGTCTGTAGCACGTCATCTTCGTGGTGTAGCAATTTTAATGGCCAGTAGTGTAGATACGGACTCTTCTGACACAGATCTTTCTTTTATCCTCAATCACAGTTTAGCTAGAGAAATGAGCAGAGTAAATTTGGTCGAACAAGAGAGTCACTCAAATTACGTTTATGATTATAGCCACGATTCCTAACAAGTGATAGTCATCTCAGCACCTAGCGAAATATCCTGTAGGACTGAGAGTCTTAACTCCACCAGGCACCGATACACATCATATTCATGTCAAAGAAGGCTGTACCACATGAGGGAAGGAACCTGCAAAACTTCTTCGACAATCGCACTTTCCACTGACATGCCACCCACCGACCGTTTCTGGTCCATGGCTGGTCGTCAGCAGGTGATACTCCTCCGGAATGCACTGTTCGTGACTCCACAGAAGTGACTTGAGCAGTTCAATTTTAGGTTGCACTTCCACAATGAAACTGTGTAGTATTAGGAGCGAAATTTTGTCAGTGCCCGATTTACAGAATTAGCGATGAAACGTGAAATGTCGCTTGGAAATTGGAGGAAAAATACAAGAACATTATAATTTATTCAGCAAGGCTACTGAGACCACTCTCTTTGTCGGGAACGGTAATACAAATGGTTATTTGTATTCAAAAGCGTCCGCCAAACAACTGAATATCAAGCTCGACTATAAAGGTTTTTCACTCACCTCACTGGCCTCAGACGAAGGTCTGCAGGGCAAGGCGAGAACACCGGGCTACTGTGGGCTTGAGGAGCCCTTCATCCAGTGTGGCGAACCCTTTTGCGCTTTCTCGACAATTAACTCCGCCCCGACCTCCAGCAGTGACAGGCGCGTTGGCATTCGGAAAATCAAGGATCTGGTGATCATGAATCGACATTTCTTGGGGAATATACAGAATAGTTTGGATCTCAATGACTTGCTATTACGAATGTTGCTGCAAAGTTTCTTACTGGTTTAATGACCGGTGAACAGAATTTATATTTAAGTTCGCAGGTAACCCTTTTTAGAAGCTAACTATAACGGCACATGGCTTCAGAGAATCATTAAAAGACATAAGTGTAGGGTATGCAGCCAAACAACTACAAAAATAAATCATCACAGTGAGCTGGAGAAAAGTTAATGAGGGGGAAAAAAACAAATAAATAAAGGAGGTCGTAACAGTTTGAATACTTGTAAGTGATCCTCACTGTTTCCTTTCGCTATCAATGAAATTGTGCGTTTCCAATTTTAGTCTCAAGGTGAAGCACTGATTTATCAGTAATATGGCCGTGTTTTGAAATTTTGCAAAAAGGAGACACGGTAATGACAAGACGATACATAGTCTGTTTACGTCAAAGCGCTTATGGTAATCTGAAAACCATCCTCCACCCAAAATCTTACTTTCCGCATACATACCAACGTCACGTTTTCTTCTTCTCAGAACTAATCTCGTGCAAAAAATAAAAAGTGTTATTTGGCACCATAGATGACGCTGAGCATTCAACAGTGGCATCTGAAGACATTCCAGAAGAATATTCCAGGATGACATAGGGTAATGGAAAGGGCTCTCTGACAAAGTTGCACAAAAAAAAGAGAGTGTTTTGCATTGAGACACGGACAAGTATCTCTAAATTAAATGAGGATAACATTTCACCAGGCCTTCACTCGGACACTGGAAGTCAACAAATAACTCTGGCCTCTGGTGAAGATCTGAGGCAAGGCGAGAACACCGAGCTACTATGGGCTTGTGGAGGCCTTCATCCAGTGTGGCGAGCCCTTTTGCGCTTTCACGACAATTAGCTCCGCCCCCGCCCCCAGCAGTGGCAGGGGCGCTGCCGGCGACCTGCGCGCCGCTCTGCGGGCACTTTGCGAAATCGCCCGCAACACTCGCGTAATTAGTGCGCTGCCCTGCTCTGCTCCTCGCACCCCCCCCCCCCCCCCAATCCCTCCCCCTCGCACAGCAAGTTGGCGAGTTGACGCCGCCGCTCGGCCCCACTTTACCCTTCAGAACTCTTCTGAAACTTCGTTAGCCCAGTATTGTGCGCGACAGGAAAACCCGTGAAATTACTTTCATAATCGAATAACAAAATTAAAATTTTGTTGCCTGCCTCAGGAGAAGAACCCCCCCCCCCCCCCCTCCTGCGAATCCACTCGGAAAAAAAGAAAAAAAATGGTAGCTACAGCAGAGACATATGCTTCCACTGGGGACATGTTGCGATCCCGAAGCGTAGTTTTGCTTCTTTAAGAAATGTGAAAGTCTGGCGTGACAAAGTTACAAAAAAGAAGTAAGAGGAAGATGTGTTAGAAGCTAATACTGGAATGAACTGCATTACTGGATTCTGCAGCTGTAGCCTGCTGTCACTTTTTCAAAACTGTGCTTGTAATGCTGACTGTAGCAGGTCGTTTGCCTTGTACGTTAACGTTATATTCTTGAGCTTCCATTGATTTATATGCAGAAATTTCTTTTAAGATTTTGTGGAAATTATAGGAATTTTAGTACAAACACTTACAGACGCCTCACTATTTAGTAATTCGATTACCGTGATACAGTCCTGTCCTATAGAAATTAGTTACATTTCTGGTAATAGGTCGTGTCAAGAACTCCTTATGCATTATTTGACCATACCACATACATATGTCACTGTTCGAATTGAAAGTATCATATATTTCGTCAACAATTTTACACTGTGACGTACCACGCAAGTGGTGTTAACATAACGATCCCTGTGTAGTATTGTGAAGAAGAAATAAAAACTTTGATATTTCTAAATAACACTGCAATTCTGTCAGAGACGGTAAAGAATATGGAAGAAAAGTTGAACGGAACGGACACTATCTTAAAAAAAAAAATGAAACGAACGTCAACTGCAGTGAAAGAATCTAAGGAGAGGCGCACCAATCAGTCACAATCCCATTAGTTTTTATTACTCTAGCATATCTAGATTTCGGCTATAAACAGACACTTTCAGTGGATGTGAGTTACTGTCCAACAAACTTGTGGCATTACATCTCACCATACGACCTTACTGTTGTATGCTATACACCAGTGAGATCGTATTGTGACATATACTGCCTCACGTTTGTAAGTCAAATGCACTGAAGATGGCCATTTATAGCCGAAAGATAGATATGCAGGGGTAAAAAAAAGCTAATGGAATTGCGACTGATTGCTGTGTGCCTCTCTTTCCTTGTGGCATTAGGTCCTTGTGCACAACAGTTCCTTTTGAAATCAAAGTTGGTTACGTGGGAAAATGATAGTGCGTTTTTGGGACAGGAAACTAACATGATGGTCGAAGTAGAGAGGATATAAATTCAGACTGGAAAAAGCAAGTAAAGTATTAAGGTTACCTGTGGATCAAGCCCGAGCAACTGGCATTACATGCATTGAGTGGAAATAATAGTGTATTGAGAAGGGCTGGCTTGTAGCCGAAATCTAGATCTGCACAATGAAATTTAAAAAGGACGACAGATCGCTGCAATCTATAATTTACAAGAAAAGTATTTCTGAAACAGATAAAGTTGTCATATGGTATAGATTTAAATTATTTGGTGTGTAGGCTTGCATGGAAGTGAAACGTGGGCCATAAGCAATTCAGATAAGAAGCTTTCGATCATTTGGTGCTGCGGAAGTATAATGAAAATTAGGTGGTAGACTGGTTAACGGGACGCATCCTGTGGGGTCAAGGGGCTCGTCAGTCTGACAATGTAGCGAAGTATAAGGACTAAAATAGCAGAGGGAGATTAAAGCTTGGACAGGTTAAGCAGTCTTAAATGCGTAGCGGTTTCAGATGCTAAGCAGAGGTAAAGAGACTTGCAAGGTATAGTCTAACGTGGAAAGATGTATTTAACCAGTCCCTAGACTGACGACTACAACAATATGTCACTTACATGTACTAAGACTTACAATGTCACTAATTCCTAAAGGATAATAATGATTCACTTGAAAATTCCAACTAGAGTGCAGAAAAGGAAGTGAAATACACACACCAAAAAAAACTTTTGCATCACCTCAGTTCCGAGAGTTCCGGAACCTGTAGTGAAAACTGGAATAGAGACCAACATAAACATCATTGCCGCCCTTTTTATAGCTCATGAAAAACACACATTGCATGTTATACCACCATACAGTGCGACCTTCAGAGGTGGTGATCCAGATAGCTGTATACGCCAGTACCTCTGGTACCCAGTAGCATAGCCTCTTGCCTTGATGCACGCCTGTATTCGTCGTGGCGTACAATCCACAAGTTGATCAAGGCACTGTTTGTCCAGACTGTCCCACTCCTCAACGGCAGTTCGGTGCAGATCCCTCAAAGTAGTTGATGGGTCACGACGTCCATAAACAGCCCTTTTCTATCTATCCCAGGCATGTTCTATACGGTTCATGTCCGGAGAACATGCTGGCCACTCTAGTCAAGCCATGTCGTTATCCTGAAGGAAGTCATTCACAAGATGTGTACGATGGGGGCTCGAATTGTCGTCCATGAAGACGAATACATCGCCAATATGCTGCCGTAATGGTTGCACTATGGGCCGGAGGATGTCGTTCACGTATCGTACAGCCGTTACGGCGCCTTCCGTGACCACCAGCGGCGTACGTCGGCCCCACATAATGCCACCTCAAAACAGCAGGGAACCTTCACCTTGCTGCACTAGCTGGAAAGTGTGTCTAAGGCGTTCAGCCTGTCCGGGATGCCTCCAAACCTGTCCTCGATGAATGTCTGGTTGAAGGCATATGCGACACTTATCGGTGAAGAGAACGTGATGCCAATCCTGAGCGGTCGATTCGGTATGTTGTTGGGCTCATCTGTACTCGCTGTATGGTGTCGTTGTTGCAAAGATGGACCTCGTTATGGACGTCGGGAGTGAAGTTGCGCATCATGCAGCCTATTGTACACAGTTTTAGTGATAACATGACGTCCTGTGGCTGCACGAAAAGCGTTATTCAAGACGGTGGTGTTGCTTTCAGGGTTCCTCCGGGCCATAATACGTAGGTAGCCGTCATCCACTGCCGTAGTAGCCCTTGGTGACCTGAGCGAGGCATGTAATTCACAGTTCGTGTCTCTCTGTATCTCCTCCATGTCCGAACAACATCGCTTTGGTTCACTCCGAGTCGCCTGGACACTTCCCTTGTTGAGAGCTCTTCCTGGTACAAAGTAACAATGCGGACGCGATCGCACCGCGGTACTGACGTCTAGGCACGGTTGAACAACAGACAACACGAGCCGTGTAACTCCTTCTCGGTGGAATGACTGGAACTGGTCGCCTGTCGGACCCCATCCGTCAAATAGGCGCTGCTCATGTATGGTTGTTTACATCTTTGGGGGGGGTTTAGTGACATCTATGAACAGTCAAAGGACTGTGTCTGTGGTACAATATCCATGGTCAACTACTATCTTCAGGAGTTTGGGAACCGGGGTGATGCAAAACTTTTTTTGATGTGTGTAAAAGAATTCATGAAAGCATTATCATTTACAGTAATCATTAATTGTAATTTTAAATGATAATTATCTCTTCACTTCGTTAAGCATTACATTTATGACAAAACCTTAAGCTTTCTACCATTTACTTAGTTTTTAGGCACTAGTCTACATATTTACTAATATTATTTCCACAGTGGCAAAAGTATCTCTTGTGCAGGTACCTCCTCGATTAATCTCAAATCTATCAGGTGTTTACCCAATACATCCAAAGACACGTCAGACAATATGAAAGGTGATTGAACTAAATGTCAGAAGAGGAGAGGCTCTAGCAGAATAATTAAATAAAACAAGGCCACAAGAAACGGAGGAAGAAGGAAGTTGTCAGGGCAAAACAATATCAGGTCTCCATCTGCAGTGGACATTGATGATATCACTGTTAGCCTAAAACTGACGAAGCTGTTTCTGCAACTGTACATTTGCAGATGCAACAAGCATAGAAAAAGTACAGATAGGAAAAGGGCGAAATAAAAGAATATGAAATTCGGTGTTGAGCTGGGTAAAGAAATATTAAGTGGACATACAATTTACAAAAACGTGGCGTCAGGTAGAAGAGATACGGAAAGGAGATTCAGACAAAATGCTGTGAAGAGGAAGCGTTGAAACGCTGGAGTAGGATGGTAAATACGAAATGAACAAGGCAGAGATGATTCAGGAATTTTGTCGAAAAATTTACATTGAAGAAAAGAAAGAGTGGTTGAAAAAATGCTGTGAAATGCTGTATTTGGATGGGCCATTCAAGTGGGATAATTCCTGACGGTATAAGAGTCTGTAGAGTATAATTCAAGTTATTAAAACGTTGCGTATGGTAGTCTAATGTCACATGAAAAGCATTTCTATTCTTCTTTGCACTGTTATCTTTCACTTATCACTTCCCACATTCTAAATACACCAAATCTATTAAATTCACTGCTCCACAGATACTAGTCTTGTGTCAGTCTCAGATTTTTCTGCGCTGATGAATTGCACCTTATCCAATATTTTCTCTCTGGATAGCTACAAAACCATTCTCACAAAATACATTAGTTCATTTCTGCTTCGCAGCTTTGGAAGATGGCCTCCTTGAATCCCTTATTGGAGACTGAAGTGTGTGGAGAAGAGAGGAAAATCACTGGAGGCACAGTTAGCAATACGAGTAGTTACAACAGCCCGCTGCGGGATGCTTCAGACCTACGGAAAGTTATGCGTTACTTTCCAAAATCGCTTTAGGGAACCACAGTACGTTACTCCAATAACTTTGCATCTAATGAGTTTCTAGTCTTCTTGTTCCACTGACAGATTTCTTTTTCCCGTTTTATGCAAAGGTCCATTAAGGATATTTAAAAAAATGTATAGACGGATTATTTTTAATATTTTGTTTTACGTAAATCGACACTAAGAGAGTATTCTTTAAGGGCACAATAGAAAATTATTTTTTAATCGCGACATCCGGTAAATATCCTCAGCTGAAAGTAAGACTTTGGTGGAGAATGACCTGAAAGTTTAGCGTGACCTTTCACAACACATTGGGAACTATTGCAGCACTGTCGTACACAATACATTGTCTGAGGGTTCAAGATGCTGTGGGTTTATCTGACTATGGCGCTTTCCTAGGTACCTCCATCAGAATAGTCAGAGTGTATTAAATCAAGTGAGCGAGAAGGCAAAAGGACATCTCAGTTACAACAGATATCAGAACCTGGAAACAAAGCATTCAGGGTATTCATTGACAGTTTTTTCGGTGTGTCTTGTAGCATCAAGTTCTTGGGAAAAGATTAAGATATGGTGCCGATCCAGTTCGAATCACATTGTCTGATGGAACAGGCTTGTTACACGGAATGTTACCATCCATGTCAAAAATGATGTCTTCTTCACCAAACTCTCACATTTTTGTTAATATGCTTTCACTTCGTGCCACGTCGCATGTCTGATTACCACTCCATTGCAGCTAATTAACAGGCAGTGCAGATTGTTTAGATAAACTTAGAATGAAAATCATTCAAAGCTAACAGTCACATAAATAGCAAAATCATTTACTATAAAAGGTATGTGGATGATAGAACTATTCTTTTTGACGGCACTAACGACAAAGTCACAGATTGGCAACGAAACTTTCATGCACAATAACATTAAGTTCACTGTTAAGCATCAACTTCTTAGACTTGAAAATTTACAGCAAAAAGAAGAAACATCGTTTTCAGTTTACAGAAAGTAAACATCCACGGATGTGTGCACACACAGCTCACCTAGCCCTTCAAACGAGCACAACATGATGTATTTTAGGTCCACGATGAACTGCCTCCGTAAAATTCCATTTGAACCAGTTGAACAACACACAGAAAACAATATAATCAAAATCAAAGCTTCAAACAACGGATATGATATGGTCCTCTCATGACTCAAAAACTATCCCAAAAAGTCCAGTAAACATCAGACAACAGACACTGGCACACATACAGTTGACACAAAGGGCAGTAGAAAGTAGCAGAAAATGTGTTTCACTTTCTGTTCTAAGGAGCGTATCCTGCAAAATACATAATTTGTTTAAAATGTCAAATGTAAATATAAGCTTCCACGCAAACACAAACTGCAGCAGCTAGTTATTAATAACTTAAGGAATAACAATCGCCCATACAAAAGAAAAATAAAGTCATTTGCTGTAATTGATCCTATTAGAGCATTTAGATGCCACAAGTCTTTTGTGGACCACTCTGTAGTGGTACCTCAAATATAAGGAAATTCTGGCCAGAGCAAAATCAGAATCACAGTGTTGCTATAAACTGTGATACTTAAAGTCACTTTTACTTTACGTCTGCTCTTCGTGTTATAGCAAGTGTTCCACAGTTGTAGCCCTTCTTGGGCCACTACCATTTGGTTTAAGGAGTGTTCCACAGCTAGCTGCCATGCACTGTTACTTTACTATTCCGTCAGCTCATTGTAGATCTATGAACTCTTTTGAAAATGTTTCCAGTGATAGTTGTATGGCCTCATTATACCAGTGCTCCATTTCCTGTTGGGATCCCGTGTCGTGTTACTGGCATGGCAGTCAACGGCCCTCTCGGGAAAAAAACAAATTCTAGAATTCTAGCAACATATCCTCCAACTGTGCTCCTTCTGCTCTTTTCAGATGCTTCAATACCTCACGAAATGCTGACTTACCAGCGTCCTGTGCCCCCTTATAGCTCCCACCTCCTATGTGGCAATATTCCTCATCTGGAATCTCTAGTTTAGCTAATAACGTTCTCTTCAACTACTGTACATCTTCAGCACCAAAATTATCCACATTCCTCCATCCCTTTCCTGTACACGTACAGTACTGTGTTTCACCGAACAACACGTTGCGTCCAATACGTCACCACCCACCAGTGGTTCTATTTCACGTATCACACCTACTGGTAAGTTCGGTTAGTGATTTTCCAGTGCCTTTCGATTCACGATCTTGCAAATCAATCTGTAAGGCTATTTCTCGCCGTTTAACTGGACCGTCTCGAGGTCTAGTGGCATTCCTCGCGGCAGATTAACATTGATGATAGTTTCCCCTAGGCCGAATATCTTCCCACTCAGTTCCACTATACGTCACGTAATGTCCACGTCACTATGTTCTAGCCACAAGATGTTAAAATGAACTAAGTGTCAAACTTCAACAAATATTATCAATTCTACGTATAAAAAAGACTGTATCGTGTAAAAATGACGATAATTATTTCACTATTTCTCTAATCAAAAATGGCTCTGAGCACTATGGGACTCAACATCTGAGGTCATCAGTCCCCTAGAACTTAGAACTACTTAAACCTAACTAACCTAAGGACAGCACACACATCCATGTCCGAGACAGGACTCGAACTTGCGGCCGTAGCAGTCGCGCGGTTCCAGACCGAAGCGCCTAGAACCGCTCGGCCACACCGGCATTTCTGTAATAATTTAATTTCTGTGTGAATTAAAACTATTATCAGAGAACTACATTCATAGACAACGACAGTTATAATCTTATTGTTATCTGTGATAATTGTGGTTCAGTTGTTCTCCCTGTGCTAACGGATGAACTGTTAAGACGTGAGACGTCTGAGGTCTGTAAAGAGAAAACCTTGACTTTACTGTTAATTATTATTTGAAAAATATAGTCGCTACTGTCTAGACGTGGATTTGTATTTATTTCAATTGTAATCTAATCTAATTAATGTTTTTAAGAGTTAATTTTCAGCTCAGCAGTTAGGAGCGCAGCTATTAGCACTAGTAACTTACAGCGGGGCTTACTATTAGCTGGTATAAAAAATATGAAACATTTTTCATTGAGAATAATTTTAAATGTAAAGAATAGAGAACAAAATGCTTAAAGACTTTTACCTGAATATATTTACTTGATATAAAAGGAATCGAGAATATCAATAGACAAATTGACTATCGTCTGTATGCCACCAGCTTAGCAAAAATATCTCCAGCGCAGTTCGGAATCGAGAATTTTAACAAACATAAATGTAGTTAAATATAAATGAATGGAAATAAATGTGCACCGGTGGTCCCAAATCTGCTTCAAAAGACACAATTCAACTCAGATGGAATCTTTAAAAATAATGCTCGCAGCACGTTACGTAATATCAATTTCTTATTTGCTGATGTATGAAGCTTAATTATTTCGGACGATTTACATGCAATATTTTTATAGGAGAAATACACTCCTGGAAATTGAAATAAGAACACCGTGAATTCATTGTCCCAGGAAGGGGAAACTTTATTGACACATTCCTGGGGTCAGATACATCACATGATCACACTGACAGAACCACAGGCACATAGACACAGGCAACAGAGCATGCACAATGTCGGCACTAGTACGGTGTATATCCACCTTTCGCAGCAATGCAGGCTGCTATTCTCCCATGGAGACGATCGTAGAGATGCTGGATGTACTCCTGTGGAACGGCTTGCCATGCCATTTCCACCTGGCGCCTCAGTTGGACCAGCGTTCGTGCTGGACGTGCAGACCGCGTGAGACGACGCTTCATCCAGTCCCAAACATGCTCAATGGGGGACAGATCCGGAGATCTTGCTGGCCAGGGTAGTTGACTTACACCTTCTAGAGCACGTTGGGTGGCACGGGATACATGCGGACGTGCATTGTCCTGTTGGAACAGCAAGTTCCCTTGCCAGTCTAGGAATGGTAGAACGATGGGTTCGATGACGGTTTGGATGTACCGTGCACTATTCAGTGTCCCCTCCACGATCACCAGTGGTGTACGGCCAGTGTAGGAGATCGCTCCCCACACCATGATGCCGGGTGTTGGCCCTGTGTGCCTCGGTCGTATGCAGTCCTAATTGTGGCGCTCACCTGCACGGCGCCAAACACGCATACGGCACTGCGTAGGATCCTACGGTCTTGGCGTGCATTCGTGCGTCGCTGCGGTTCGGTCCCAGGTCGACGGGCACGTGCACCTTCCGCCGACCACTGGCGACAACATCGATGTACTGTGGAGGCCTCACGCCCCACGTGTTGAGCAATTCGGCGGTACGTCCACCCGGCCTCCCGCATGCCCACTATACGCCCTCGCTCAAAGTCCGTCAACTGCACATACGGTTCACGTCCACGCTGTCGCGGCATGCTACCAGTGTTAAAGACTGCGATGGAGCTCCGTATGCCACGGCAAACTGGCTGACACTGACGGCGGCGGTGCACAAATGCTGCGCAGCTAGCGCCATTCGACGGCCAACACCGCGGTTCCTGGTGTGTCCGCTGTGCCGTGCGTGTGATCATTGCTTGTACAGCCCTCTCGCAGTGTCCGGAGCAAGTATGGTGGGTCTGACACACCGGTATCAATGTGTTCTTTTTTCCATTTCCAGGAGTGTACGTCAGTGTTGTGCGCGGGTAGTATTTTGTGACTAAATGTTCCTTTTGCTAGAGAAAAGTGCTTCCATCTTAAGTAACAGCTGTGTAAAATCTGAAAAATTGTATGTAATTTAGTGCCACTCACATGACTTTACAGACAACATTTCTACGTAACGTCAAGTGGAGATTTCTTTAGCAGAATGACAAATATTAGCCGGGATAATCATTTTTGAGATCAAACGATTTGTTACGCTGACAATATTCCTGAAATATCATTTATAAGTAATTAAAGTCACGAAATACTATAAAACGGTTCCGCCACAGTGATCAAAGTGAAACGTCTCCTTAGAAAAATTTACGAATGACTGTGCTGCTAAACCTCTTACATTATTGGATTTTCGAGGAGGTGAGCAGAACTGAACGTACTCAGACATTTCGCTCTTCACCTATTCTGATCATCACAATACTGACACGCAATATTTTTAGCACAACGCAGTCTGACTTTCAACAATCCCTACAAAAGAATGGCCCTGACTAACATTAACCTGTACCTTTCACAAATCACTTACCTCACAAAAATCTTCGTTACTCGAACTACTGCAATACAGCGAGCGCCACTAAATAAAAGATTCAAACTACTGAAGGCACTAACTACTGATAGGCATAGTTAGCAAATGAAAGATTTTGATAGAGAACAAGCAATGTATTTACCTTAATAGTGTTCAAAAGTCATTATATATATATATATATATATATATATATATATATATATATATATATATATATATATATATATATATCAGTTCATGATATCCAGTATTACAAATTTATTGTCTCTGATGGACACACGTCCAGATCATCCGCTGTCAAAACTCCGCCATCTCTCTCCCCTCATCCACCACTGCTGGCGCCTCACCTCCAACTGCGCAACGCTACACGCTGTTAACAACCAACAGCCCCACACTACAATAGCGACTATTTTAACAATGCCCACCAGCCACAGACTGTACACGGCACAGCCAGTGATTTTCATACAGAGCGGTAGGTGACGTTACCAATATAAAAACCTAAACAGCCTACTTACAAAAGGTCAATTATGGCATGATGTTGATGCAGAAAAGCTGACTCTAGGACCATGTCACCCGTGACGCCATTCTAAATGGACCACTCTGTAGTGGTACCTCTGTACTCTGTAGCAGGTGGTGCTTGTGTGGCGTTGCCGTAGGCTGTGGGGAACCAATGCAAACGCTGTGGACAATTTAACAACATAGCTTTATTACAGCTTCAATTCAATAGGAGGCAGGCTCGCCACTCCTAATGAGCGCTGGACGGTGTAGCTGACGTAGGCTGCTACGAAGGTGTCCGGAAATGTTCCGACCCGACGGCGAAGGCCAACTGCCCGTGAAGGAATCAACGCGTTGGCAGACGCTATCTGGTCTCGAACCGGGGGCTGCCGCTTTGGCTGCCACTGGCCGTGTTCAGTCGTCTCGAGGTCTACTGGTGCTTCGGCGTCGTGGTGAGGCTGTGCAGCGATGATCAAGTGCCCGAAGTGAATGACGTCCTGTACTCAAATTCTACCTCGTTTACAATCCGTTACTGCCCATTTGTTTCTCTAAGCCTTTGTGTCTAGTCACGTCGCCCGTAACCAATTGGCTCGCTCTAGTTCTTTGCTGCAAGGGGCAGTTTACCTCTGCGCTCAGCTTCACAACTCATTTGCTCATCTGTTATTGTGCCCTACATGTCGGCCGGCCGGGGTGGTCGAGCGGTTCTAGGCGCTACAGTCTGGAACCGCGCGACCGCTACGGTCGCAGGTTCGAATCCTGCCTCGGGCATGGATGTGTGTGATGTCCTTAAGTTAGTTAGGTTTAAGTAGTTCTACGTTCTAGGGGACTGATGACCTCAGAAGTTCCATAATGCTCAGAGCCATTTGAACCATTTGAACCTACATGTCGACATAGCGAGGCTCATAGCCAACGGTGTTACGCTGGGTACTGCCAGCGTGGTTTGAACCTTCCATCAACATCGGCATTTGCAATGTATGCAACTCTCAGCAGACATAAAGTAAAAAACACTGAAGACAACATCCAGATATTGCATCATACTGAGAAAGATACCCTTATGAATCTACCCGAAAAGGTAGTAATATTTGTACCTAAAAGCAAATCACTGCATCGTCTCCTCATTGAAAGGATAGAGCTAGGTGAAGCAACCTTTCTGCAAAATTTCACTCATATACACTCCAGTTTAAAACATAAGTTGTACTCCTTTGGACAACATGCAGTCGGCAACTCAAAATAAACGCCACACTAAAATATTACAGCATGTTCAGCCACGCGTTAATACAACTGTTAAATTAATTTAAACTTTTCACCTAGTCATCACTAATAATAGTATTTACAGTGTCGTAATATTTATTTACTTCACACCACTCATTTTGTTCGATGTGTACACACAATATTTACATAATACCGTTTACGTAAAGTTTCGTAGCAAATTGATTGCTACATGTGTTGACTTTGTTTGTCATTGATGCTCATTGAATGTAAAATGCACGTAATGTAACGGTTATTCTATGTCAATGTTCTACTATCAAATAATTGGTATAATGTAATATCTCTCAAAGAGAATTTCTTCGGTGCAGTTATATTCGTAATACACCTTTGTGTTCATTTCCCGTGCAGTACGAACTATTTCGTGTGTTTGTGTCTTTGGCGGGGGGGGGTGGGGGGGGGGGGGGTTGCCTTACGATATGTATTTGTATGGAAATAATATAAATGTTGCATATACTCTTACAGTATTTCGCGTATCATACTAGCCATCCACATTCCAACAAAATTAAGTAGGACTTCTGACATAAGTAAAATACAGCTACATTACTCAGTATTAAATATTTGTTTTAATTGTGTTCGATCGTTGTGAAATATATGTCGTTTCTAATAACTTCTTACCTCAGGGAACCATCATCCCAAGAACCTTTCACACAGGGAAGAAGGGGGAGGAGGGGGTATGAAGAGCCAAAAACTTATGTCTATCTTGACACGAATAGTCGTCTGAAGCTGAACCTTTGTGTTCTAAACCAATTCTGTTATCAATAGTGCCTGCTTTGAAAGACTCAACCTATATAAAACCCATATAAAAGCGTCAACCCATGGCGTGCTACGTGCTGCCGAGGTGAGTGGCCGTTGTGTAAAACAGTCTCTACCAGGCAAACTCTAGGGTACCTTCCAGCTCACCCCCCCCCCCCCCCCTCACTTTATAACGCCTTCCCAGGCACGTGCGGCTCTGTCTGGGTCACATCTGTTTCCCTAGCAGCTCGCTGAATTCCTACGGGGCGACCAGAATTCGTATATAACACTCACAGTAAGGGTGTAACATCGGGTAGTACGTTCGGCCACTCAATTAAGAGAGCTCGGTTGGACAATCTTCCTGAGAATATAAGTCTCAGAATCAGAATTATAGTAACTGGGCACTCGTCTGCCATAATACTTTCAATGTCATCAGAAGAGTAGAAGGAGCCGGCCGGTGTGGCCGTGCGGTTCTAGGCGCTTCAGTCTGGAACCGCGTGACCGCTACGGTCGCAGGTTCGAATCCTGCCTCACGCATGGATGTGTGTCATGTCCTTAGATTAGTTAGGTTTAAGTAGTTCTAAGTTCTAGGGGACTGATGACCTGTGATGATAAGTCCCATAGTGCTCAGAGCCATTTGAACCATTTTGAGAGTAGAGGAAACCTCTCAGAATGTATCGTCTTTTTACAGTGAAGAGCCAAAGAAACGGGTACACCGGCCTACTATCGTGTAGGGCATCCACAAGCACGCAGAAGTGGAGCAACATGACGTGCCATGCATTCGACTAACGTTTGAAGCAGTGCTGGAGGGAAATGACACCATGAAACCTTCATGACTGTCCATGAATCCGTAAGAGTGTGAGAAGGTGGGGATCTCTTCTGACCAGCACTCTGCAAGGTATCACAGATATGCTCAATAACCTTCATGTCTGGGGAGTGTGGTGGCCAGTGGAAGTGTTTAAACTCAGACGAGTGTTTCTGGGGCCACTCTGTAGCAATTCCGGACCTGTGGGGCGTCGCATTGTCGTGCTGGAATTGCCCAAGTCCCTCAGAATGCACAACGGCCATGAATGGATGCAGGTGATCAGACAGGATGCTTACATACTTGTCAGCTGTCAGAGTCGTATCTAGACGTATCAGGGATCCTGTATCACTCCAACTGCGAACTCCCCACACCATTACAGACCCTCCACCAGTTTGAACAGTCCCCTTGCTGACAAGCAACGTCCATAGATTCATGAGGTTGTCTCCATACTTGTACACGTCCATCCGCTCGATACAATTTGAAAGCCCATATCGATGATGTTTCGTTGAATGGTTCGCACGCTGACACCTGTTGATGGCCCAGCATTGAAATCGGCAGCAGGGTTGCACGTCTGTCACGTTGAACGATTCTCTTCAGTCGTCATTGGTCCCGTTCTTACAGGACCTTTTTCTGGCTGCAGCAATGTCGGAAATTTGATGTTTTATCGGATTCATGATATTCACTCTACGCTCGTGAAAAGGTCGAACGGGAAAATCCCCACATCATCGCTACTTCGGAGACGCTGTGTGTCATCGCTCGTGCGCCGACTATAACACCACGTTCAAACTCATAAGATCTCGCTAACCTGACATTGTAGCAGCAGTAACACATCTAACAACTGCGCCACACAATTGTTGTCTTATATAGGTGTTCCGACCGCAGCGCAATATTCTGCCTGTTTACATGACTGTGTTTGAATATGCATTCCTATACAGGTTTCTTTGGCGCTTCAGTGTATATTCACCAGGTACTCAAGGGTGTTACTGGGTCATTAAAAACTCTTAAAAGACTTCGTAATTTAACACTTCAAGTTGGAATTGATAACATATCAAGTATCTATGCTTCTGGATTTCGAATCCTTCCATATTACCCTTTACACCCGTAAAAGCGTGGTTACCTACTCCGATGTGATGGAATTAGACCCTGAGGAGTTACGTGAACAATGGAAAAATATGCGTATCTTGAAAGTGCAGAACTATATGAGGAGAACCAGAGGAACATTGGAAAAACTGCAATACTCATTCTGACATACAACATTCTGGAATCATCGGAAAATTATCTCGCAGTCTGTACCCGTCTTAAGGTTCGACCGTTTGTTTCCAAACCAATGAGATGCTTTAAATGTCAAAGATTTGGATATACCACGAAATCATATAATGGGATAGCTGTATGTGTAGATTGCGGAGGCTCAGCCCAAGATTCAGACGATTCTTGTACACTTTCTCTGAAGAGTATAAACAGCTCTAGGGATCATCCAGTATGGAGCAGGAAGTTTTGGGTTTATAACGAGGAAAGGAAAATTCATGAGTACGCTAGCTTGTAGTCACACCCGGACCTTTAGGTGTCAGACACTCAGATCGGTACCAAACGTTCTATGTCGACAATCAACGAAGACACCCATTTAGTTCATGCTATGTGCTACCGTATACCAGAACATGCGTAAACTGTATTTAAAAGTAACACCAGAACTACGGAGAACATAAAAAAGGTATCCTTGAGCAATTACTTTGTTGATCCCGCGTAGTTGGGTTGCTACAACGCCAGATCATCGTATCAGAGGTTCCACGTTGAAATCTCACTGAAGGCTTTTTTTGACTGTATATGCGTGAAACTCTCGTACGGGAGAACAATATCCTACGCAAAAAGACATTTCGGAGTCTGTGGCAATGTTCTGCTGACGGTCTGCTTTCGTTTCGTTACCTGAAAGCAGCAAACCTGTAGAGTACATTTGCATATATGGGAGGGGTTTTCTTTCGAAAGAACTTCGCTACAGGCTCCGAAAAGTCCTTTTACATGTCAGGAAAGTACTCTCCCGTACGTTTCGCGCATAAAAAGTTAAAGAAAAGTCTCCAGTGGAATTTGAAAGGAGAACCCCTGATACGAGGAGCTGAAGCTTAACCAATCCACCTAAGCGAGATCAACAAAATAATTGCTCACAAATACCCTTTTCATGTGCTCCGTAGTTTTGGTGTTACTTTTTACTATAGATTACACATATTCTACTATATGACAGCATATAGCACGAACTAAATCGGTGTTTTCGTTGATAATCTATCGACGCACGACGTTTGGTAACGTCTGAAGGTTTGGGTGTCAGAAAGCTTTCAATGCTGTGCTACCTCTGGTATTTACTACTTCGTTTGCATTGACGCTTAAGAAACTAGTCGCCAAGTATGATGTCCCCATACAAACGCAGACCACACGTTCAAGTGCGTACATTTGTCAGTGTATTTTTGGGAGAAAAGCAACACTTGAACCAGAAATCATTCGGAAGCCTTCGATGGTTTTCGAACATCAGCCACACACCGCTTCACACCATCAGAAGGTAACTGAGATGTCGTCTCTTCCTATGCAGGCAACGTCTCCCACGAGTAAGGAAAAAGTCACACAAAAAAATCGTTCGAAATCTAAGAAAGTGGCAGCTAAACATTCGCATCGGCGAGCACCCTCCCTTTCCGACAGTAAAATGTCGATGGTTTTGATATCCGTAAAGAGGAATCGAGAGCCGAGCACCGTTTCACATTCTCCCCGACCTCTCGGGTACATCGCCGCTGCCGAGGGAGAAGGACAAGGCTAACCATCGCCAATAAATAGCTTCTACAGCGCAGCATAAATGGACCCCGATTTCATTTGGAGGAATCACAGCTCCTGGTCAACGAGAGACCGTTCTGTATCTGCTTACAGTTTAAAGTTTCCAACACACCTACATCTTGCTGGAGACAGGATCCCTCCTGTAATGGTCATACAAGCAGTTGCAATAGAATTTTCAGACCTGATAAAATCATAGCGTGTTCTTTATATCTTCCACCACACAATTCGTTGGTTGCAGTTGCACTGACAGAACACTTCTGCGCAGCCCACGACCGTTCCTACCTGTGGGGGACTTCAAGGCGCATAATGTGCTAAGGGGCTCGGCAAGGCTACCACTTGCTCCAGGAGTCTAATTATCGAGCGTCTCGTCCATTCAGAGGATGTCAGCCTTTTGAACTACGGTTACGTGAAACATTTCACAGCCACTGACTATTGATTTTGCTTCCTAGGTATTGCAGACTCGGTTCAGTGGAAAGTGGATACAGATTTGCATTCTAGTGGCCACTTTCCCGGTGTGGATTCGTCTGGTCACTCGGACGGTGGTCGACAGGAGACTGGAAAGATGGATGATTCATAGGGCAAATTGGTTTTGATGCAGTCAGCAGGCCAGTTTCGAACATTAGTGCTGTGCCCAGGAGATGGTGGATTATGTACCTATGACCTCCAATGAGCTGCCGCAAATTCCATTGCCTAGTCTACAAACCACCACAGACGATAGCCTGTCCCTTGGTGGAATGACAAGGGGCGAGCTTTGAGGAAATTCAGCCACCAACCAACTACAGACACCCTTCAAACCAACAAAAACATAAGAGAAGAGAGTGATAAAAGAACTTCTAGAGGAATACGCTACTTTCATCAATAATGCAGGTATCAGGCAAGGGCAGTAGATCTCTCTTTGTGGCCTTCTTAAGAAATGGAGTCTTGTTGGAGGCGCCAAACCACGGCTCTGGTTTTAGCCGGCAAATTTTTTCGCGTCACTGCGTCATCCAGACAAACACTTGCATTCCATGTGTTCTGTAGGACTGTGGAGATGAGAAGGCGCCACTTCTTCTCGTGTAATGAGGAGGTCTACAATTGTACATTTCACTTGTGGGAATTGGAATCAGCTCTGTATGCAGCCAGTAACAATGCTTCAGGACATGATCAGATTCATTACGCCATCCTTTTTCATCTGTGGCCTGTAGCCAGAGGCAAGCTTCTTTCTAACTTAAGTCACATCTGGTTTGGAGGACAGCATCCCCACGAGTTGGGAGGAGGCAAAATAATTCAATTATAGAAACAACGCAAGGATCTGAAGTCAAAATCTTCTGCGTTGTTAGGCAGCGTCATATTTCTTCAAACAATAGACGTTTCAACCCCTCTTCTGGAATATTCTTCAGGATCCTGTGTTGACCACCACAGATTGGGCAAGAATCTATGTACCCTAACAATTATCAGTGTAACCCACACCATTTGCATGGGTAAAACTCTCGAGCGCATGGTCTACCGTTGCTTCGTCTGGCTCCTCGAAACCCGAGGTGACCTGTACATCCCTCAGTGAGGTTTCAAGCCCTACCGCTCTCCCCTTGACATTGTAATTCTGCTGGAGACCACGATATAGAATTCCTTCTTATGCCAGAACCACGTGTGGTTTTTGACATCGAAAAAGCGTATGATACTACTGGGAGGTGCAACATCCTTCTCCAGCTTCATAAATGGGGACTACGCGGTCGTCTGCTGTTATTACCTAAACGTTTCTCGAGGACCGGTGTTTTCGATATCGCTTTGGTGATGCATTGTCTGATTGCTATGTTCAAGAGAAAGGTATCCCTCAGAGCAGTATACTGTCACATCGTGTGCAGTCGCTATCAACGACATTTCCTCCTCAGTCAGTAGCAATGTTAAATGCTCTGATATCTGGGTTCACAGGACAGAGTGGATCAGGTTACAGTTCTGGAAAGGGGCCAAAATCAGTTACTGTCAGTTGCACAAAACACACAAACTTTAGTTTCCTACAATACTTGATCACACATGCCCTTGAAAGCATAAAAAAAAAAATACGGCTGAAGACCCGAACACCACTTATTAATATTGCCTTAGGGGAAACACACGGTTGAAGGCCTTAGTAACAAAATTGTACATAAAAACTCGGCTGAAGGCCACACACTGCAGATAAAAGAACTGAGGGCTTAAGGCATGAATAACAAGAATTTCAGACAGAGAAAAAATTTTTAAAAACTCTTAAACAAGTGACTTTTCAAATTTACCGACGGTCGTACCCACTCCAGTGTCCTTCCGTCGGACAGTGCATGTGTGTCTCAAGCGGCCGGCGAGTACTGGCTATCCGGGCCTCACTGGCGCTGCGTCCCGACTGAACCCCCGACACACGACGAGCCGGAAGTACTAGCGATCGTTTCAAAGATAATACGACAGTGCTCTTATTGAAACGTGCTGCTTCTGCCACTCACGGGCAGGCAAGCCCGCAACTTAGCGACGCCAGTAAATCGAATAAGAAACGAGGCGACATTTTCGTAAAGAGAAGCTGTCAAGCAAGAAACGGCATGAACACGAGCCGTGCACGGCTCAGCTCTTTGTTTTATGCAGGATTTAACAGTCCTCTACTCTTTATTCCATCTTACAAAGACAACGGGTCAATTACAGCTGACCATTAGGCGGGTGGAAGCTTGTGCCAACAAAAATGGCATAGATTCTCACCAGAAAAGGCTATGTGCTTCGGTGTTAACCATGCTCATCGAAGTTTAACCATCCAGAGCTCACAATGGGGGAAATTATTTTACATTTTAAGGACAGTATGAGACTTTAGGACCCATTATTTGGATCGAAATTATCCTGCTACCCACACCTGGAAGACCTGCGAGCAATGGGCTTCACATCAAAAATGTTCAGATGTGTGTCAAATCTGATGGGACTTAACTGCTAAGGTCATCAGTCCCGAAGCTTACACACTACTTAACCTGAATTATCCTAATGACAAACACACACACCCATGCCCGAGGGAGGACTCGAACCTCCGCCGGGACCAGCCGCACAGCCCATGACTGCAGCGCCTGAGAGCGCTCGGCTAATCCCGCGCGGCGGCTTCACATTGTTTGTTACTTTTTGATGTCTCAGCGGAACAGCGTGGGGGACTGACACGTCCCGCCTATTGTAGTTTTGTAGGGCATCTGCCAGAGCGTGGTTAGCTTACAGCAGCATGCTTATAGATCAGCCCGTATTCCCTTCTTCAAGAAATTAGACGCTGTTCACCAGGAGTGCATTCGGATATCAACTGGAGCGTGCTGGGCGAGCAGTGTTGAGAATCTAGAGAAGGAGGCTGGTGAAGAACAACTTTGGATTCGGCGGCTCCTCCTTATGGTTCGACAGTTCTTGAAAATCTAAGCGTTGTCTCAGTCATTGGCATTTAGTGCAGCAGTCTACCCCAAATTTGAGTGACTGTTCATGAATTTGCCTCATACAACCAAGCCATTCACGAAATGCGCCACTGTTTCAAGGATCTGGATATATTACCCCCGAATACATAACCAGAGAATGAAATAATTAACGCCTTGGGGTCTACAGAGACCCAAAGTGATTTTATCTTGACGCAGTACAGGAAAACTCCTAGTCCAAATTAGGTTTGCACAGCTCTATTTTCTTGAATTTTAGGTACATACCTTAGATTTATATTTGTCTATACGCATGGATCCCAACAAGAGGATGTGCTCGGCAGTCCAGTTGTTTTCCCTGATAAGATTTTCAAAGTACATCTTACGGGACACTTTATCGCGTTATGATGGCGAAGGACTGGCGTGATAGTACAAAGTCTGTCGTCTGTTCTGCCTCACTCAGTATATTAGAAGCAGTCCACCAAATGTACCTGGTAGACTAGTTGATTCAGCTCATCCAAAACTACATACAGTGCCTCCAACACTGAGGCAAGGAAGTGATCTTTTTCTGGTTACGTGGACTCGTTGGGATACGAGAAAACGACATAGCTGGGAAAGCAGCCAAGGAATTACGTCGTGATGGGGTATTACGTTGATGTACCGTCCAATTGCACGCCATAATCGCATTATCTGACAGACGAATCACACGTCACTGGGGAATTACATGGTTGGAGGTGGCGGCAGATAAAATGCGGTCACTCAGATCCATCACGCGGGCATAGCAGACTTCATTCCAACTTCCTTATTGGAAGTGCTTCTCACCAGAAAGCGAGTACGACATAGTCATTTAACATACAGTTTCCTGCTGTGGCAGGATGATTCGACAGTCTGGAGCTTGTGGTGCACCACCTTCTGTCCAGAAAATTTTCGGTATGTGAGTCTGGTATACTGACATTAGAGGAGCCCTCGGTTTGAGTGGAGATCAGACATCCATCCTCACTGACAATGACAGGGGGTTAGAAATTTTGTTAACTGTCGGTCCTCATTCCTAAAGTGCTGGTGAGGGGAGACGGACGTAAAGTGTTGTAAGCTACTCCGCATGAACACCCTTTAAAATTACTCATGCCGCCGCCTCCCCCCCCCCCCCCTCTGACCTCCTCCACAAAACACCCCGGCACGAGAATGGCATATTGACCTTTCGTCAGGGAGATAATGACCATGATGTTGAGCACCTCACTTAGAAAATCATCGTTAGGTGTTGTTATACAGCTTATTATCTAAAGAAGAAAGAAGCTCGTCACAGAAAAGCGGAGAAGTCAACGAGGACATTAGACACGGATCACAAACTCTGATGACGCAAGGATTGAGAAATAATCTGACAGTGTCTTTATTCCAAAGGTAGGAGGAAGAGGAACAGCGGTATAAAAACTTTAATCTGCTTAATGCAGATCGATTTCAGCTACTGTGTAGCTATATTCAGAGCTGTTATATCCAATTCATGATGTGGATATAATTGCACTGAAGATAGCTATGCAGTGGCTGAAATTGATCTGCATTAAGCAAATCATAATTTTTTTCGACCGATGCAGCCCTCTCTCCTATACTGGATATTATTACATCAGTCTTGGAAAACGCAATTCTGGATAGAAACAAACCTGAAGCTTATTACGAAAACCTACATCATCATTCGATTTACTTGATTCAGGAATGTTTCATTTTAAACAATTTCCTCCATTTTTTTCTGGGACTGCCATCTATTTTGCCCCTCCGTCTGGAAGCTCTCTTGAAACGATCTCAACCCTCAGTGCTACTAAACTTCTAACATTGTTATACTAAGAGACATTCTTGGGCTACGAGATTGTAGACCAGTGTCTTAAAGAGTGTTCTACCTTTGTCGAAATTTCTTATCTCTGATTCTCCCAGGGAGTGAAGTTTTTGCCTTTTTCTCATTTATTAATTAGAATTCTCTTATATTTGCCCAATGACTCGAGTCTTTCGGACTACTGGCAGGCTAGTACCAGTTTAGATGAGATAACGGAATGTTAGGATTACCCGCACTGTCAGGAACGCTGGTGAGACAACAGGGTTTTACTTTTTACATGAGAACAACTTACGACTAACATTTCCTGAGAAACTAAAACTACGTACATCGAACGCTGGCCTTTACGAGCAGACTGCAAATAATATCACTGAATGGCTCACAAGCTGCCTCCATGTGACAATGTTCCCTCTTTCTACTGAGTCTGTCCTGTTTTCGAGAGACATACCTGTGACCCTTTACCTTACTGGCACGCAACCTTCACTTCTTGCAGTACATTCACTACGCTGATGCAAGCACACAGAGCCTTTCCGACCTCACGAAGCGTGGGTGCCGTTGCTAAACCAATTTTTAAAAGTTAAAACTGTGTTGATAGTGATCGAGAATTGGCATGAGTAAACTGCTAACATCGATCGAAGTGATTAAGAAACGGCAATCCTCTTCCAGAGCTCTCATTTACAGTAGTCCTGGTTTAGGACCTGGTGATCGTCTTAGGGAGATGCTGGGACATAGAAAACAACAAGCCCATTCATCACTCCACAGATGAGCTTTTATCGTCGGTAATTAACTCTGTATGAATGGCGCTTTCGTTTCTCCCTTTTTTTAACCTGTTCTGACAACGGCGTTATCAAAGAGGGCGGAGGAGCGGACAGAAGTTCAGGGCACTCTCTAGCCCTCGTGGTGGAAAGAAGGACGTTAAAGGCGGAAAAACCAGCTATGATCAACGGCATGAGGATTCAGAAGGCAATAGAAACCACTGAAGTAAAGACACATAATGTGTATGCAAATCAGATGTGGTGTGCAGTTGAGAAAGTATCATGATGATCTGTTTGACTCCGAGCTAATCCCTCACTCCAATCTACGAAAGGGGACTGCCAATTGGGAGCTGACCATGAGAAAAGATTGAGTAACTAACGAAACGGTAATGTTCTACGAGTATGGGCGCAGAATGTCACAAGTCTGAACGTGATAGGGAAGATACAAAATCTGAAAAGCGAAATGCTAAGGCTTAGTCGAGATACGGTGAAGTGAAATGGAAAGAAGGATCTCTGGTCACATGAATAAAGGACAACGTCAACACCAGCAGAAAACGGTATAACAAAAGTAAGATTCGTTATGAATAGGAAGGTAGGGAAGAAGGTTGGTTACTGTGAACAGTTCAATGACAGGACTATTCTAATCATAATCGATAGGAAACCAACACTGACAACAATGGTACCAGCGTACATTTCGATGTCGCAAGCAGAAGAAGAAAAAACAGAGAAAGTATATGGGGATACAGAACGGATATTTCAGTATGAAACGGAGATGGAAATCTAATAGTCATGGGATTATGGAATGCTATTGTATGGGAAGGAATAGAGGAAAGGGATCCGGGAGAACAATGGCTTGGTACTAGAAATGAGGGATGAGAACGACTAATTGTGTTTGTCAATGAATTTCAGCTAATAAGAGTGAATACTCTATTCAAGAATCGTAAGAGGAGGAGAGATATTGGGAAAAGGTGGGAGATACGGCTAAATTTTAATTAGATTACATTATGGTCAGGCATAGATTCCGATATCAGATACTGGACTGTAATGCATACCCAGAAAGAGATAGAGATTCAGATCACAATTTAGTTATGATGGAAATCAGGGTAAAGTTTAAGAGACTAATCAGAAAAAATAAGTGCGCAAAGAGGTGGAAAACGGACATACTGTTGAGTGGTAAATTCGAGGGCAAAATTCTCCGAAGAGTGGATGAATGTTGAGTGGTACTTAAGATAGGTAAATAAATTAGTGAAATCAACGTGAAGTAGAAATCAGAAAATAGATGAAAAACTCAGTTTAGTTTAGAAGAGTTGCACACTGGCAAACAGCGGGCAGAGCAGCAGTGGCAACGACTGGCGCTTGCAAGTCAGCATGTTCAAGAGAAGCCATCGCCCTCCCCACATAAGCAGAAGCTGTCGATTCAGCCATCAGGGCATCGCCCGACCGGCTCACGTGTTTCTCATTTGTCACATGTGACCAAAGGCCCTCGCCTGCATTTCAAGAGCCAATGACCGACGTTAAGAGGATTCTTCGAGAAGTTTTTCAACGTGACAGAAGAGGCAATGACCGTGAAGTCGTTCACCTCCAGTGAACTGAAGTAAATAAATACGCGTGACGCAGTGGGCCCGACAGTAGTTTTTCAGTTCAGTTTCGGTTCGAGTTCAGTGCCAGTAAAGTTCAGTCGGTGCTAAAGACTGTCATGCAGGAAGAGACTACATCGTACACAGAAGCATCCAGTCTGCTGCTGTAATGGAATAGCAGGCAGCAGCCTCGCCGCCAGAAGACAGAAGTTAGAAGGTATTTGAAGTCTGATTTTTACGTACCCGGGTGACTCGTGAGGACGGGAAGGAGACGGGCTCACATCAGCAGTCACCTGTGAGCTGGTGATGAAGATCTGACAGTCGAAGACTGGCAAGCTGGAGTCCTTCGTTCGAGTCCGGGACACTGGCCTTCCCCCGCCGCGCCGCTCCGCTGGCCGACGCACAACACTGCCACACGCGGCCGCATAGAGAAGAGAAACACTGGGACGCCACATCCAAAGTATCACCATCCGATTCACGACTTCGTTCTCAATAATTAAACGGGCAACCTCACGATGCACGTCTCCAGTCAACTGGGCGAAACAGCGATACAAGATACACACCGCCAGACGTAATCAGACGCCGCCGCTCACGCAGCAGAAGGCATCGCAAACGACACAGCTGCTGCTCTCCCAGCCAGAACAATCCCGTTAGGATACCATTGTACAAATCATTCAATAAAAGTTAGCTTATGTAAAAATGCTGTTTCGTTCTACCTCATATTTGAGCTAAGGAAGAACCCACCCTGCCCACATGGTGTTAGGAGAGAAAAAGTAATTTATTTAATGTTTTTCACCCTGACATAATGCTTTGGAATCAAATGCCCTTTGCAGTAATGCTCATCCTGACAAGTGACTAGCATCAAAAGAGGTTACCCAGTTACAGTACTAAGGAATGAAGAAATACGCTTGGGGTTATCTAAGATTACATAATGCGATAACGTATACCTCTGTAGGTAGTTCAAATGAAGAGGAGACAACATCTATAAAGAGGCAGTCGCACAAATTGGAGAGTAAAACTTAGTTACAAGGAAGCTAAATGCGAAGAAACCATTGGTAACAGAAGAAAGATTTCAGTTTATCGATTAAAGAAGAAAGTACACAAATGTTCAGGGAAATTCAGAAACAGAGAACTCCAAGTCACTTACGAACAAAACAAATAGAAAATGCAGAGAAGATAAGGTAAAACGGCTGCATGAAAAATGTGAAGAAATCGAGAAACAAACGTTCGTCGAAAGTACTGACAGCATGCATAGAGCTCAGAACAAATTTGGGTGATATTAAAAGCAAGGATGGTAACATTAAGAGTGCAATGGATTTCACTGTCAAATGCGGATGAGAGAGCGGACAGGTGGAAAGAGGTCACTAAATGCCTCTATGAGAGGGAAGACTTGTTAGTGAAGTGACAGGAGACGAAACTGGAGCCGATCTAGAAGAGATACGGGATCTAGCTTTGGAATCAGAATTGAAAACTTATTTGGAAGACTTAAGACTAAATGAAGCAGAAGGGACTGATAACACGCCACCGAAACTTCTAAAATAATTGGGGAAATGGCAACAAAACGATTCTCCATTTTGGTAGGATATATGATACTGGCGATATACTAAAAAAAATGGTTCAAATGGCTCTGAGCACTATGAGACTTAACTGCTGTGGTCATCAGTCCCCTAGAACTTAGAACTACTTAAACCTAACTAACCTAAGGACATCACACACATCCATGCCCGAGGTAAGATTCGAACCTGCGACCGTAGCGGTCGCGCGGTTCCAGACTGTAGCGCCTAGAACCGCTTGGCCACTCCGGCCGGCGGCGATATACTGTCAGACGTCGGGGAGAATATCACACACCCAGTTCCCAAGAACGGAGGAACTGAAAGTGGAAGAATATTGCACAATCAACGAAACAGTTCATGCATTGAAGTTACTGCCAATAATGATATAGAGAAGAATGGGAAAGAAAATTGAGGGGGTATTAGATGACGGTAAGTTTGGTTTTAGGGAAGGTAAAAGCACCAAACGGTAGTTCTGACGTTGCGGCTGGTAACTGAAGCACGACTAATGAAACATCAAAACACGTTCATTGGATCTATCGACCTGAAAAAAACTTTCGACAATGTTAAGTGGCGCTAGATCTTCGAAATTCTAAGAAAACAGGGTTAAGCTATGCAGAAAGGCCTGTAATACATAATATGTACAACAACCAAGAGGAGACAATAAGAGTGGAAGACTAAGAACGACGTCTTCGGATTAGGAAGAGTGTAAGTGAGGGACGTAGCCTTTCGCCCCTACTTTTCAAACTATATATCGGAGAACCAATGGCGGAAATAAAAGAAGGGTTCAAGAGTAGAATTAAAATTAAGGGTGAAAGGATATCAATGACAAGATTTGCTGATGACATCGGTGGCCTCAGTGAAAGTAAATAAGGATTACAGAAGCTGCTGAATGGAATGAACAGTCTAATGAGTACAAAATATGAATTGAGAGTAAGTCAAAGAAATATGAAGATATAAATGATAAGATTCACTGATGACATTACTATCTTCAGTGAAAATGAAAAAGAATGACAGGAACTGCTGAATGGAATCAACAGTCTAATGAGTATAGAATATGAATTGAGAGTAAATCGAAGAAAGACGAAAGTAATGAGAAATAGCAGAAATGAGAACAGCAAGAAATCTAACATCAGGATTGTTGATCAGATAGTAGATGATATTGAGCAATTCTGCTGTTGAGGCAGATAAAGAACCCATGACGAATGGAGCAAGGAGGACATAAAAACAGACTAGCACTGGCAAAATGGGCATTCCTGGCCAAGAGAAGTCTCCTGGTATCAAAAAGATGGTTCAAATGGCTCTAAGCACTATGGGACTTAACATCTGAGGTCTTCAGTTCCCTAGACTCAGAACTACTTAAACCTAATTAATCTAAGGACATCACACACATCCACGCCCGAGGCAGGATTCGAACCTGCGACTGTAGCGGTCGCGCGGTTCCGGGATAGGAATATAAAGAAAGAAGATGGGCAGGATGGTAGGACATCTGTTAAGACTTCAAGGAATAACTTTCATGGCACTAGTGGGAACTATACAGGGTAAAAACTATAAAGGAAGACAGAGCTAGGAATAAATCCAGCAAATAATTGAGAATGTAGGTTGGAATTGCTATTCTGAGATGAAGAGGTTAGTGTAGGGGAGGAACCTGTGGCTGGGTGCATCAAGCCAGTCAGACCAGTTATGACCCAAAAAAACCAAGTACTATCCAAACATGTACACACTGAGGTGACAAAACATGGCGGTAGTATCACGTACACAAGGTATAAAAGGGTAATACATTGGCAGAGCCATCATTTCTAATCAGGTGATTCATGTGAAAATGTTTCCAACGTGATTGTGACCGCACGACAGCAGTTAACAGACTTTGAACGTGGAATGGTAGTTGGAATTAGACGCATGGATCGTTCTGTTACGAAAATTGTTAGGAAATACAGTATCTCGAGATCTACAGTGTGAAGAGCGTGCCAAGAACATCTAATTTCAGGCATTAGCTCGCCCCATGGACAACGAGGAGGCTTACGGCCTTCACTTAAAGACCGAGAATAGTGGCGTTTGTGTGCAGTTGTCTATGTAAAGCAGCACGGCGCGAAATAACTGCGTAAGTCAATGTGGGCGTACGACGGAAGTGTATATTAGGGTTTGGTGCTGATGGGCTATGGTGGCATACGACCGATGCTAGTGCCATTGTCAACAGGACAACATCTCTTGCACCCCCTCTCCTGAGCTAGTGACTATATAGGTTGGACTGCAGGCGGTTGAAAAATCATGGTCAGATCAGATGAGTCCAGATTTCAGTTGGTAAGAGCTGGTAGCAGTCTTCGAGTGTAGCGCACACCCCATGAAGCAATCAACAAGACACTGGGCAAGCTGGTGGTGACTCCATAGTGGTATGGAAACGGTTGTGTCTGGCTACTTGGGGACCATTTGCAGTCATTCATGGACTTCATGCACCCAAACAATAATGTAATGTCAGCAGGCCACAGTCATTATCAATTGCTATGGAGAGAATTCTGGACAATTCGAGGGAAAGATTTGTCCAACCAGACATGAATCACATCGAACATTTATAGGACATAATCGAGAGGTCAGTTCGTGCGCAAGTCCTGTAGTGAGAACATGTTAACTGTTATGGACAGCTATAGAGTCAGCGTGGCTAATATTTCCGAAGAGGACTTCCAACAACCTTTCGAGTCCACACCACATAGAGCTGCACTATGCCAGCCAGAAAGAGGAACGACACGGTGTTGGGTGGTATCCTACGAGATTTATTACATCAGTGTATATGTGACATTATACACTCCTGGAAATTGAAATAAGAACACCGTGAATTCATTGTCCCAGGAAGGGGAAACTTTATTGACACATTCCTGGGGTCAGATACATCACATGCTCACACTGACAGAACCACAGGCACATAGACACAGGCAACAGAGCATGCACAATGTCGGCGCTAGTACAGTGTTTATCCACCTTTCGCAGCAATGCAGGCTGCTATTCTCCCATGGAGACGATCGTAGAGATGTTGGATGTAGTCCTGTGGAACGGCTTGCCATGCCATTTCCACCTGGCGCCTCAGTTGGACCAGCGTTCGTGCTGGACGTGCAGACCGCGTGAGACGACGCTTCATCCAGTCCCAAACATGCTCAATGGGGGACAGATCCGGAGATCTTGCTGGCCAGGGTAGTTGACTTACACCTTCTATAGCACGTTGGGTGGCACGGGATACATGCGGACGTACATTGTCCTGTTGGAACAGCAAGTTCCCTTGCCGGTCTAGGAATGGTAGAACGATGGGTTCGATGACGGTTTGGATGTACCGTGCACTATTCAGTGTCCCCTCGACGATCACCAGAGGTGTGCGGCCAGTGTAGGAGATCGCTCCCCACACCATGATGCCGGGTGTTGGCCCTGTGTGCCTCGGTCGTATGCAGTCCTGATTGTGGTGCTCACCTGCACGGCGCCAAACACGCATACGACCATCATTGGCACCAAGGCAGAAGCGACTCTCATCGCTGAAGACGACACGTCTCCATTCGTCCCTCCATTCACGCCTGTCGCGGCACCACTGGAGGCGGGCTGCACGATGTTGGGGCGTGAGCGGAAGACGGCCTAACGGTGTGCGGGACCGTAGCCCAGCTTCATGGAGACGGTTGCGAATGGTCCTCGCCGATACCCCAGGAGCAACAGTGTCCCTAATTTGCTGGGAGGTGGCGGTGCGGTCCCCTACGGCGCTGCGTAGGATCCTACGGTCTTGGCGTGCATCCGTGCGTCGTTGCGGTATGGTCCCTGGTCGACGGGCACGTGCACCTTCCGCCGACCACTGGCGACAACATCGATGTACTGTGGAGACCTCACGCCCCACGTGTTGAGCAATTCGGCGGTACGTCCACCCGGCCTCCCGCATGCCCACTATACGCCCTCGCTCAAAGTCCGTCAACTGCACATACGGTTCACGTCCACGCTGTCGCGGCATGCTACCAGTGTTAAAGACTGTGATGGAGCTCCGTATGCCACGGCAAACTGGCTGACACTGACGGCGGCGGTGCACAAATGCTGCGCAGCTAGCGCCATTCGACGGCCAACACCGCGGTTCCTGGTGTGTCCGCTGTGCCGTGCGTGTGATCATTGCTTGTACAGCCCTCTCGCAGTGTCCGGAGCAAGTATGGTGGGTCTGACACACCGGTGTCAATGTGTTCTTTTTTCCATTTCCAGGAGTGTACGTATAAAAGTACTGTGGAAGTAAGATAACCTAGATCCCTGTAGCCTTGGGTGAGGATGACAATGGGTTACGTGTGTTCGACACCGACAGCTTGAGAGATTGCAGGGCACTCTCACTTTTGGTATGGTGTCATGCTGTTTAATTTTCTTATGGAAGATGATCTTTATTACTTGGTTGCTATATTTGTTGCAATCTGAATTCATTCATATGATGAAATGGTTGGCAGTGGTTAACGCTCTTCCTTGTGTGCTCTAGTGAACGAATAGAGGTAAGCTTTACCTGTGTTCAAAGGAAGACGGTGCCGAGTTAATTGGGAACTCAAATGGCTCTGAGCACTATGGGACTTAACATCTATGGTCATCAGTCCCCTAGAATTTAGAACTACTTATACCTAACTAACCTAAGGACATCACACAACACCCAGTCATCACGAGGCAGAGGAAATCCCTGACCCCGCCGGGAATCGAACTCAGGAACCCGGGCGCGCCGAGTTAATTGACTGCAGTAAAAGCGTACGGTGGCTGAGGGCCGAGGAGAGCGTTTTTTCTGCGGAACCTGGGTAAAAACGTTTGCGGACTGCCAAGTCCACCAGTCTCATTGTGCAGACACATTGGGTGGCGCCAGTCGGTTGGCGGCCACGTCCAGGTAGGCTGATCAGCGCTGATGAGTCGCTGCAGCTATGAGAAGAGCTTTGTACGTACTGATGTCCAGAAATAAAGCAGAAGATGGGCCCTTGTTAGGTAGGAATTCGATGAGATGGCTGTGAGTTTCTGCGAATTTACGTGGGACAAGCCAGTGGCGCCTAGGCGTCCAGACTCTGCTACAAAACATATTTGTGAAGGCATGAGGCTTGTAGCGAGTTCATGGCCGTTATTTGGAAAGTTCGAAAGGACGCAACAGGAGATGTAGCAATCTTTTTATGGAGGGCTATGGTTCCATCCAGGTCATGCTTTAAGCAAAGACACGGCGTAAACGCTTTGGAAAGAGGCCACGAAGCTGAATCTTTTTCCTTTTCTCCCAATTAATTTTGAAAGTCGCTGGTTGGTCACTTCTTCCCAGCTTCGAATTCCGCGCTCAAGTTCGTAATTGGCTTGTGCTAAAGTGAGTGTAGTCTAAGCATGTAAATGTGCAATGGTACCGAGCTGGGATGGAAGCTGTAGAGAAAGAGAACTCATTCTTGTACTGGCGCTTTGCTAGGCAGTTCTTTACCTAAACGGTGAGACTTGTGTCCTTTGCTAGTGTGCCACTTAGAGCCTTTGCCAGTCACCATCTGAACCGTCAGACGTACTGCATCTTGCATCACGCACACGACGAGTGAGGCATGGGTGTCCTTGTACGTTTTGAGTCAGCCGTCTAAACGTTTGACATGTTCTGCCATGCATAGTCGTGTCAAGGAGTCAAATTGGTTTGGCAGACCAGCAAATGGGTCCAGCTGCACACTGGACTCCACCGGGGTTTCAGAGGCTCATAGGGAAGTACCTGCGTTCTGAATCAGCCAAACGCGAGACCGCGTATTTGCATATTTTCGCGCGCGCGCCCTTGATAACAGATTGTCGCTGTCCGTGATTGCAGTCAGTGAAGTGTCCGTGCTGTGCTGCCCTCACCTGCAGAAGGGTAAAGTATTGGCTGCTATGGCGAAGGGCTCCAATGTATACTTCTCAGCACCCTGTTCTTTGGAACCATATTTTTCTTCATGGAATAGTAGAGTATAGTTGCTTGATACTAATATAGTTTTTGGGCCATACCACGGATTCACATCTATGAAGTCAGATGAAGCGATTAGTTCTGGTTACTGTGGTGTGTTGAATCCCAGCTGATCACTTTATTAACCACAGACTGCATATTATTGAAAGCGTTTGCCAAGTAAAAATGTTTGTGGCGTGTGACATTAAAAATTAAAACTACATTGTTATTTAGACCACAACTCCTCCCTGTGTTTTGATTAACATTAGATTTGCCATTTTATTAAAGTCTTGATTACAGTTGAAGGAGCAGAACCTTGCAAACTTCGTTTTTTTTTCTGTACTTAGTTGTCATGGATTGGTTTCAGTTTCACACATAAGAAGTTAAACTACTACCCTCGACTTTTTGATTACTTCTTACCCAGACAAAATAACAGTTTCTTCAGGATTCAGATAAAATTGCCAGGCAATATTTGTTATAGCTGCAGAAGAAAAGTGAGTATAAATGCGTTTGAAAAATGTTAAATGTATCTGGGACTGATTTACATGTAAAATGATGTATGTGTACGTGTATGGAGCCCTGGGAATATACGATTAGCTAGTCTTTAATAAATGTGATCAGCACTATTTATACCATACGCTAAATGAAACAGGAGAACTGCTGCCTACTAAGGCTGTGGTCTCTCCGTGATCTCCATTTCCTTGATTTTGGCAAATAAATTTATTTCGTGTCATCTGAACACACTGTTCCTGCCTTCCTTGTGGACGAAACAGAAACATTTACTCAACGTGACAAATGCATTCGCATTGATTCATTTTAAAATGGCACTGGTAAACAAGATTCGATTGTGTTTGCTCAAATACTTTTCAGTGAAGCACAAAATTATCAAAAACGGACCAAGTGGTGCTCTGCGGTATTGTAGCCGACACTTCGATTCAACAACGTGGATAATTACATAACTAAACAAATAAAAGGAGACATTAGTTTTTGTTTTAAAATTGAGTGGAACGAAAAACAACTGTCTGATCAATCATGTCGTTTCATACGTAGCTACGCTGAAGTAACGTATTCAACTGATTTTTAATTGAGAAAGGAAGCTATAATTTTTCTTCAAAACCTGTAATTCGTTGGCGGTGTGATCTATAATTATTTTCGAATAAAATAACGTGAATGGCCTGTTGGAACCCACTTTAACTTCCAGAACTGCAATAAGTTCTTTAAGATTATGTGAAGGGATGATTAGAGTTTGTGATATATGTAAATGGTTTTACTACTTGTTAGACACTTCCCTGGAGGATTTCGAACATTTTAAGCTAGTGATGAAGCACACCTAGAGGGAGCTGAAGGTAGTCTGGGAGAATATGGAATAGGGTATAGTAATGAGAGAGCAGAAACTCTTAGAATTTGCTGGTTGTAGTGAACACCTCTCTCCAAAACCACAAATTAAGAAGACCGAGGAGACACATGGAGACAATGTGTAGACAAATATTCATAACTCAAACGATGATATGCAAAAAGTACGAGTTACTGAGTTTTTGTAAGGAACAGCAGTTTGAAATTCAAGACAGTATAACACTCCGCTATGAAATGAAACACTGAAATGGAAGTTCCCTGAAGCAATGAACTATGGCCCCTGTAATTGCAATTTGCGTGTTCAGTGCAGTACAGTTCATTGGAATACAGTAAGAAGTATAAGCAATACAGCGAAAGCAGAAGTGGCAAATAGCCACTGTCCGGAAGCAATCGGCAGTTAACGATGGTCACAGTCGACAGGCTTCTGGTTACTGCCTTAAGTCGCGGTAGCGTTGAGGCACCTGTGGCGAAGACTGTCAGCTTTATTTATTGCCCCTGCTTTCGCCTGGGGACCGTCAGCGCCTGGCCTGGCCAGCTCCCACTCACCTGTGGGTTAAACACGAACAGTGGTGAAGTCGCGAATCTCTCGGTGGAAGTCAAATGTGTATGTTGGTTGCATGATTGTCTTCTTCTCCATCAAATACAACGCTGAGGTCTTTACTATTAATGAGAATACATTTTAGCCGGCAAAGAATCGCTCATCTCTTAGGACTGGGGCCGATCTCCAAACAATGTGCGGATAGATGTTTATTTTTCTTACGCGACGCATATCACGATCTTCTCACAAAAGAAAGAAAATAAGATTCAAATTCGATTTCTGAATGGGAAACCCATTTTGTAATCTTGACTTATACAAAGGATGTTATATCTGCGTACTTACAGTTGCACCGATGATGTAGAAGGAACGTTGGGAAGAAAGACCAGTGTCCACAGAGTATGCTTACCAAGGAATTTTCCGTTTCTAATGACCACTCTATCGACGAAACCTTTAATATTTGTTTCTTCTCTCATCTACATCTGCACATATAATGTGTAATTCACACCTGATGATGGCAACAAGGTCGACTGCCGAAATATTGTGCCCTTTGTACACTCGCACCAGGCTGTTCACCCGAGATTTATTTCGTCATGAAATACGCCTGGAGAAATTGAAGAATCAACTTTCAAACTGTTTCTCTACCGTTTTACTATCGAATAACCGCCGGAAGAAAAGAACACTTATATCTTTCCATGCGAGATCTGATTCCTCTTATTTTTTTCAATGTGATCATTTCTCTCTACGTAGGTTGGTCAACGAAATATTTTGGCATTCAGAGGAAAAAGTTAGCTGAATGAACTCTCGTGTAAAGATCTCGCCGCAACGAAAACTACCTTTGTTTTAATGGTTGCTGCCCCAACTCGCGTATCATGCGTGTGATTCTCTCTCCTTCATTACCTTCTATTGTAATACACAAAAGGTTGTCCTTCTTAGTACTTTTTCGAAATCCCGCGTGAACCTCACCTGGTAAAAATCCCATACCGCAGCATAATGTTCCAGGAGTAGTGTTGGCAGTTTCTTTGGTAGATCTCTGGCATTATCAAAGTGATTGTAGAGCCTCATATGTGCAATAGTCACACTTTGTAATGCTTATCCATTACGGATATTTTAGAACCGTGACTGTATACTGAATGTAAATAAGTTACACAAAACTGCAAACAGTCACTTTTTTGAATAATTATGTTTTATTCCATGAACCGGTTTTCGAACCTTTTCAGGTTCATCTTACATTATTGTTGCTAGCATAATGCTGGGTGCTGGTTCTATGACAAAATGATGGAACACACTTTAATGTATCGCCATGACTATAGCTTATCTGTCGATATGGATGTAAATTCGGTTTCTTTCTTTCTGTGACAGTGTAGGCGGCTTTTTTCGGTTAGTGTGCATCTGCCGGCCTCCATTTTGATTTCCAGTTATTATATCACTACACACACTTCCACACAAACTACGTTAATTCACACTCTCACAGCGAGACTTTTCCAGCATCCATCATGTGCTTTACAACGGTTGCTTGTAACAAAGATATTGACAGAAAGATATGGCACAGACCTACTTTCCACAGAGATGTAATTTGTTCTTCTTTACCTGTATTAAAGTCGCTATAAGTGCAAATATTTTAATCAGACTGGAGATAACATGAGAGCACAAAATAACATAAATAAATAAATAAATTACTACAAGAACAAACTTCAGGTGATCTGATAGCTTGCTTCTATTTGCATATTACGTATAAAATAGGCAGTTTATAGCAATTTTCTTAAATCATGATTGGCATTAACATGAATAACCAGGAATCAATGATACAGAGTTACTCTATCTGCAGTGAGATGCAGCTGCCTGTATGACCAGGACCTTTATATTTAAATTTAAATTAATTAAAAACCTTCAGATGAAGTGTCGACTTATTTCTGTTGTTATGTTAACATGATCTGGGCTATTAGAAAGAGTAGACTCTGTTTATTTTAGCTAAAGGTATATGTATAAAAGTTATAGTGATTGTAATGGACTAAATCTGTTTGTATAGCTGTACACTTTGTATTTAAAAAACAGTGAACGGAAGTTCTTTAACTGTTGACTTATGTTTAATTCCTACATTAAAGTGATCTGGAATATTGGTAAAGGCAGCTTCTGTTTGTTCCAGCTAGAAGTAATATGTATAAAAGTACTGATTTATGTTAACAGTAGAGGGCTTTAACATTTAGAAATATAATACAGGTTTTATTCTGTGGTAGGATTTTCCATTGACACCAGTGTAGTTAGGATATAAGGAGAGGGAGGGGGGAGATCGTTGGGGGGGGGGGGGGGGGAGGCGGTGTAGGGCTCATTCTGTGGTTACTTGTTTTGAACTAGTAGATCTTCTAAGTTCTGAAGGAAAAATTTGTTTCTCAGTTCAATTTTATCATTGAGTAGGCAGTCGCGTGCTGTATTTGTGTAGATAAATATTTCAATTTCTTCAAGATGGTCATGTATTGTGCCTTTTTGGCAAAATGGAGTATTTGGAGATTCTGTTCTATGTTGTTTGCAGAATGCTTGTGTTGGGCAAGATGTGAGGCGAGCCGGCCGGAGTGGCCGAGCGGTTCTAGGTGCTACAGTCTGGAACCCCGAGACCGCTACGATCGCAGGTTCGAATCCTGCCTCGGTCATGGATGTTTGTGATGTCCTTAGGTTAGTTAGGTTTAAGTAGTATTAAGTTCTAGGGGACTGATGACCTCAGAAGTTAAGTCCCATAGTGCTCAGAGCCATTGGATGTGTGGCAAAGCTCGACTTATTCAGGTTGTTAAGACGGAGTTTATCTACGTGTTCTTTAAATCTTGTTGTGAAGCTTCTGCCAGTTTGTCCAATGTACACGCTTGAACATGAGTTACAAATGAGTTTGTACACACCTGACTTTTGATACTGTTGTATAGTGGTTTTGGTGCTTTGTATGATTTTATTTTGTATTTTGTTGTTGGTGAAGAAACTTATTTTTATGTTGTATGTCTTGAAGGAGTTGAAAGTTTGGTGAGAAATCTTCCCTAGGAAAGTCAGGCTTATAAATATGGTCTTCTTGTTTGTGGGTGGTTGCAGTTTTGTATAACTTATTTACAGTCAAATTTTGGTTAATTAAGGCTGGAGGAATTTTTGCACCGAAACCAAGGGAAACGATTTATTTACCTTTGCGCAACGGAAACGAGGAGCATAGTATTGCCTTATCGAGACGGGGACCAATGTTTAGCCGTAACTCACATATGTGTATGATCCTGTCTCGTTAATGTTCTTAGCGTTGGTATCAGCTGAGACACCAAAGTAAGAACTTCCTTTTTAATGGAAGCGGATACTTTTTATAACTGCATTTGACAGCTCTCGAGAAGTCAATTAAGTGCTATCGCCTTCGTTTATGTTGACGTTGAAATGTCCTAGAATGCGAGAGCACTATGGCCGGAAACGGCATTTGCGGTGCAGACACAACCAAGCAGGCATCACGAGTCATGCTACGAAGTTGTATACCGTAAGATAGGCCTTGAACCAACTTACGATCTAGATGCAGGTTTATCTACGGATGTTGTATACGGGAATGCGACACGGCTATAATCTACCGTATCACAAAGAACTTAGGAAAATTATTTCACATTTGTGTATCCTCCCAGATTTACGTGAGCTGAAACAGAGGAATCAACCATTCTTCAAAAATAGAGAGGTCATTTACACTGTAAAAAGCACATTTTGTATGAAATATCGAAATGTTAGAAGCAAAATTTGACCTCTCTTTTCCTGCACGTGGCTGGTTGCTTCTTAGGTACAATACATGCTGTCGCACAACTGTCTCTATTACACTGATCTACATTACACTAAATCGCCAAAGAAGCCGCTATAGGCATGCACATTCAAATACAGAGGTGTATAAACAAGCAGAACACGGCCCTGTCGTTGGCAACGCCTATAAGACAAGTGTCTGGCGCAGGTGTTAGATCGGTTACTGCTGCTACAAGGGCAGGTTATCAAGTTTTAAGTGAGTTTGAATGTGGTGTTATAGTCGGCGCACGAGCAATGGGACACAACATCTCCGAGGTAGCGATGATGTGGGGATTTTCCCGTACTACTATTTTGCGAGTGTTCCGTGAATATCAGGAATCCGGTAAAACATCAAATCTCGGGCATCGCTGCGGTCGGAAAAAGATCATACAAGAACGGGACCGAAACGACTGAAGAGAATCGTTCTACGTGACAGAAGTGCAACCCTTCAGAAAATTGATGCAGAGCTCAATGCTGGACAATCAACAAGAGTCAGCGTGCGGACCACTGAACGAAACATCCTTGATATGGGCTTTCGGAAGCGAAGGCCCACTCATGTACCCCTGATGACTGCCGACAGAAATCTTTACGCCTCACCTGCGTCCGTCAATCACGACATCGGACTGTTGATGGCTGGAAACGTGTTGCCAGGTCGTACGACTTTCGTTACAAATTTATCAAGCGGGTGGACATGTACCGGTATGGAGACAGCCTCATGAATCCATGGGCCCTGCGTGTCAGCAGGTGACTTTTCAACCTGGTGCAAGCTCTGTAATAGTGTTGGGCGTGTGCAGTTGGAGTGATATGGTAATCATGGAATGTCTAGATACGACTGTGACCGGTGACACGTACGTTCGCATCCTGTCTGATTACCTGCATCGTGCCACTGCATTGTGCTTTCTAACGGACTTGGGCAATTCCAGCAAAACAATGCACGTCCGCAATTGCTACAGAGCTGCTCCAGGGACAAACTTCTGAGTTTAAACACTTCCGCTGGCCACCAGACTCTGCAGGTATGAACATTATTGAGCATCTGGGATGCTTTTCTACGTTCTTTTCAGAAGAGATCTAAACCCACTCGTACTCTTAGGGACTTATGGACAGCCCTGCAGGGTCCATGGTATCAGTTCCCTCCGTTAGTCGAGTCCATGCCATGTCGCATTGCGGCACTCCTGCGTGCTCGCGGGGTCCTACACTATATTAGGCAGGTGTACTAGTTTCTTTGGCTCTTCAATGTATATCGCGTGAAATACATTTGTTGAACTATACACTTTTCTAAAAATACTTGGTGTTCACCCGTGCACCGCAAACAAAATAAATAATGTGCTTAACTAATTGACGTTTCGTGCTGAACGTTGTGTTACCAGTTATGTGCAATACATGCTGTCGATTTATTTCACATTGCAATGCAGTTTCGTAAACATGTAAATATAATAAACAATTTGCAAAGAATCATTTGGTAACCACTCAAATCACATAACATGCACTTTGTCTTCCAAAAAAATAACTTTATCCTTATGGAGAACTGCATCAAGCCAGTCTCAGGACTGAAGACCACAACAACAACATCCTTCATTTAAATATGTGTTCAAACTGTTCACCATAGACGGAAAGGCATATTTGCAGTCGCTCTTCCAAAGAACGATGAACAGATGTAATTACAGCGGTGATATGGTAGAGCACGCACTAGCAATTTGACGACACGTATCGTCTGGCGTAGTTGGGGCTTCGTCGTAGACTGCATCTTTGAGTGGTCCCCAAACAGGAAATCAAGAGGAGTCAAATCGGTTGACCTCGCATGCCATTTCACAATAGAATTTGGTCCTATCCAACGTCCACGGCAATTCTCATTCAGTATTTGGGTTGTTGCACGGGACGAGTGAGCTGGAAAACCGTCGTGTTGAAGCCACATACACTGCCGAATGACCACTGGTATCTCTTCTAAAAGAACTAGCAGAATGTTCGACAGAAAGTGTCCTTACTGATGTCCAATTAGAAAGGGTAGGTAACATTCCATCAGAATTCCTACAGTCATTGGGAGAAGTGGCAACAAAGCGACTATTCACGTTGATGTGTGCAATGTATGAGTCTGGGGGCATACCATCTGAATTTCAGAAAAATATCATCCACACAATTACGAAGAATGCAAGAGCCGAGAAGTGCGAGTATTATAGCACAATCAGCTTAACAGCTTATGCATCCAAGTTGCTGAGAAGAATAATATACAAAAATAATGGAAAAGAAAATTGAGGATGTGCTACATGACGATCAGTTTGGCTTTAGAAAGGTGAAGGCACCAGAGAAGCAATTCTGACGTTGCGGTTGGTAATGGAAGCAAGACTAAAGAAAAATCAAGAGACGTTCGTAGGATTTGTAGCCTTGGAAAAAGCGTTCGAAAATGTCAAATGTTGCACAATGTTAGAAATTCTGTCGACGTGGACGAGGATTCATCTGTTGTGAAGACATCCGAAAATGACGTTGAGCTGTGAGAGAATCGACTTGGTAGCGTAACAAATGGCTCAAATGGCTCTGAGCACTATGGGACTCAACTGCTGTGGTCATAAGTCCCCTAGAACTTAGAACTACTTAAACCTAACTAACCTAAGGACAGCACACAACACCCAGCCATCACGAGGCAGAGAAAATCCCTGACCCCGCCGGGAATCGAACCCGGGAACCCGGGCGTGGGAAGCGAGAACGCTACCGCACGACCACGAGATGCGGGCGGTAGCGTAACATCTTACATGTTCTCATTATAAACAGGGCCGACATTTCCTCCTCATTTAAAGCAGACCTATCAATGATCATAAAGCCCTCATAGCATCAGTGATTACCAGTTTCAGTAGGAATATAGGAAGACAGAAAATATGCTGCTGCTTAGTAAGTAGGAGGCAATATTGTACCTCGATGACAGTGTACGAAAAGAACACATAATATTTCCTGGTCGGTGTTTCAATCTTGTGACCAATTTTAGAATTACATGAAAGAATGCGAATTACAAACCGCCATAAGCTGTAATAAATGAGGATGCGTTCTGTGCAGGATTTATAAATATTACGGGTTCTAAACGTTTAAATACTGTATATAATATTTAAGTTGTTTGTAGAGTACTGTTAATTCTTCAAATGCAGAGTTTTATGATATATGAAATTCAGTATCCTTCTAAAACCAGTTACGTAATGAGTGAATGTTGAAGCCATACTTCGAAGTTCGTACAACATCTTCTACCCTGAAACGGAAAAATGTTTTCTGTCACAGATCACATGATATTTGCAAATGTACTGAGTTTCTTTAATGCCTTATATTTTTTCCTCGCTAGGAAAAGGAAATTTGTGTTAACTTTCAATAGCTTGTGAACTGTGGGGGCTTAAATTTTGGCGGGCATGGCACACCGCTGGTGCCACTAACTACTTGGCATGTCGATACCGATCTTCACCATATGTCAGGAACTAGGTTGGTTGGTCGAGGGGTGTGTTGTTGGTTTTTGGAGGACACTGGTAAGGCAAGTTAGCTGGAGGGCATGTGGCTCGCAAGCAACTCGGCAAGCTCAAATCTTACGGCACCCGTACGGAGTGGAGGCAATACCACCCCTGCTTGGTATCCAGGAAGTCACGGCTCCAGCGCACCTAAGTGAAGTTATGTGTTGCTTTGTTGTTGGTACTTGTTACCGAAAGGCCACGTCTGTGTTAATATGAAATTAGACCTCTCATATTAACTCCACCTTCGAGTGATTGTGTGAGTGATCACCGCTCAGCGTTACTGATAATAATTTATTGTTCCAGGCCATATTCCGTGCAAGTATAGAAGCATTCCCTGTTGTAAATTGAATGGGTGAAGTTGAAACTGTAACATACAGTAATTTATATCAAAGGCAAGGCACCTTTTACAATTGAGTATGCCCTAGTGACTGGATTTGCAGGCGTTGATATTTCACCTTGTTCATTTTCAAATAATTTTAAGAAGTGTTAAGCCTGTAACTTGTATGTGTAGTCACTTTTGTAATAAGTTAATACTGCGTACAGCCTAGACGTTCTCGTTTGTAACTTTATTTGGGCAGAGTACTGTTCCCTTCTGATGTGTGCTGGCAGGGTAGTTTTTGAAGTAGACGACGCGTTCCTGTTTCCTGGGCTCGGAGCAGAGACGTGTTTTCTTTCTGTTGTGCGACAACACTTCCGTCGTCGCACGAAGTCTAGGTTGACCCGCAATCTTGCGTCTCTACCAGCCGACTCGTGTTGGCTCAAGTTAAGGAACTTTGATCATTTGATATGTGCTTCGGCGGAGAATCGCCTATTAACTCCGGAACTCTTGATCTACACAACATTGTGACTTCATCAAACACTTAAACTCTGAAGCGTGTTCTGCAAGTCTGAAGTTTCTAGTCTTTAATTACCTGTTTAAACCTTGCACCCTTATTGCTAATTCTGGAGATTGTTAAGATTCAAAACCCTTCAATTATGAGTATGAACTATTAAGATTTTTCCTTTTTTTTGTCGACACTCATTGGCTTCATTGTAAAGCTTACCTGCTTATTGCCTGTTGGCTGTAATTGTCACCAGCTGCCATTTGCCGCCTTTTCTTGTATCTAGCGGGATTAGATATTTATTTAAGGGTCATTGTTAATGTTTCTGCTGGTGTGTGTCAGTTGGATGTCACATTTAAATTTCATGTCTTCCCGGCTTATCTTGCATTTTCGGGGATTTTATATTTATTTAAGGATCGTTTTCAATGTTTCAACTGGCGTGTACCACAGGGAGTCACATTTAAACTGAATGCCTTCCCAGCTTTTCTTGTAGGTGGGGGGATTGTGTATTTTATTGCTTAAGGGATTTTATTAAGGCTGATAATTTGTTAAGGGCTTTCCAACATCCACGATCAGCGGCGTGACTTGTTGTGAGGTATTAGATTCTATTACAAAACAGTTTTTAACTTTCAACTGGTTTTTGATGATGATTCTGCTTACTTTGATTTCAGTTACTGGCTATCTTTGTGTCGTAGATTAATAATGTGCAAGATGGACTGTTAAATACAGTATCGACAAAGTTTTCTCGACTATAACACATTTAACTTTGGATAGAGTACTCGTTCCCTAGTGTATGACGATGCCGTACTTCGAAACCTTTTTTCATATTTGGAAAAACTTTACTTTTTCGGACTAATTTTTGTAATTTCGGAGAAAGACTGCAACACATATAAGGTGAATGCTATTATTTCTAAAATGGAAGAGAGAATATATTAACGGTTGGGTTATTACATGTCATACATAATACACGGTTGACTTTCCTTCTTCGCTAACGTAAGCTGCAAGTATCTGCCGCTAGAGCGCTCCGAAATGTAGCGTGCGACTTGGCGGTGCGTAACGTAACCACACTGATGGACCAGAACATTACGACCACTGCCCATCGCGAGGTCGTATGCTGCCTGCTGCCGCTGAGGGCACGTGACGTGGCGAGAGAAGTATGTGAGTGGAGCAGTGACGAAATAGGAATCATACTAGTATATGAGCGGAGCAGAGACGAATGGAGAATCATTCTAGCGGCGATAAATGGCGGATATCAGTCGACTTAAGCGACTTTCACGAACGCCAGATCGTTGTGGCGCAGTGCATGGGAGAAACCATCTGGGAAACGGCGAAGTTGGTCCGCTGTTCGGTGCTATTGTCGTGGGCACCCATGAACAGTGATTGAAGAATGCTGAGAGCACGAGTAGACGACAAGAAATTGGACGTCCATACCTCACTACAGAACTAAGGGATCGGAGGCTTACCCGCTCCCTGAAGCAGGATAGATGGCAATCTGTGCCAGAACAGGCGAAAGAGTACAGTGCTGATTCAAGCACAAGCCTTTTGGAGAACACTGTTCTCTGCACAGTGTTGAACATGGTGTTCCGCAGCAGAGGACCCCTATGTGTTCGCAGTTTCACCCTAGAACATGATGATTACAGTGGGATTGTTGGCATCATGGAGACTGGTCCGCAGATCAATGGAATCGTGTCGCCTGGTTGGATGAATTCCATTTATTGTGAAACTAGGTCAGTGGTCATTATTGGGGACCACCTCTAATCACTTATGCTTGATTTTTTCCCAATAGCGATGGCATCTTCCAGCAGGATAACTATCCATGTCGCAAGGCCAGAATGGTGCTGCAATGGTTTGACGAGCATGATAGTGAATTCATGTTGATGTATTGGGCGTCATATTCCGATGAAACCCAACTGGGACTCCATCGGGCGCCAGCTCCGCACCACAAACCATCGGCCCGTAAATTACGGGAAGTGTGAGACATGTCCGTAGGCATCTGGTGCCGAGACCTATCACATATTTGTCGAATCCATGGCACACAGATCCACTGCTAATGGGCGTTCTGGAAGTGGACCAACACGACTTTAAGTAGGTAGTCTTGATGTTTTGGCTCGCCGTGATCGAGTTTCTAACAGCAGAAAATTTCTTCCGCACATGGAGAACCCACGTCTTCATCATGACAATGCCTAACTACACACGAGCGTTGCAACATCTGCAACAGGCCCTCAATTCACTGTTATCGATCATCGTCCATATAGTCCGGTTGGCTTCACCGGATTTTTTATGGCTTTTCAAAACTTAAAAAACACTTTCGAGGACCACTATGATCGGATTCCATCAACCAAGTCAAACATTATACTGTAACGCTACCAACAAACTGGTTTCTTATTTTGAGAAATGTGTTCCGCGCCAGAGTGACTGTTGAGAATTAAATATGTATACATCAAGAATAAAGATGTAAAATGTTAATAAAATTCGTTTTATTTAAAAATCTTTATGCCTTTTGACATAAAACATTCGAGGGTATTACTTTTCAGTACGTCCTCGTGTTGCACTGGTGGCTAGAGGTCAAAGTCTGAAAAGTGTTCGAAGATACAAAATGGTTCAAATGGCTCTGAGCACTCTGCTTTTTACTTCTGAGGTCATCAGTCGCCTAGAACTTAGAACTAATGAAACCTAACTAACCTGAGGACATCACACACATCCATGCCCGAGGCAGGATTCGAACCTGCGACCGGAGCGGTCGCTCGGTTCCAGATTTTAGCGCCTAGAACCGCACGGCCACTCCGGCCGGCTCGAAAATACAACACATTCCCCTACGACATAGAAAAGTAAAGAATTAACTGAATAGATAAACTGAAGTGTTCATCTTTGCGACTGAAACTGTTGAATATAAATGAAGGAGGTTCAAGAGTATTGTACAATAGCCCTTAAGAAAATACGTGCCGAGAAAAGCCGCGAAAAGAGGGAATACACGCCGTGGTTTAGCAGGCCCATCAGAATTACGGACCAAAAGCAAACAAAGCATCATCAGTGATGCAGCTGGAAAAATGTAGATTAACAACAACTGGAAAAATCTTAATCGAACGTATGGGTGAAGCGTTCACCGAATTCGAAAGTAAAAATGTTCCTACTAATCTGACATAAGTACCTATGAAGTTTTGGTTCTAAATAAATCAGTAAACGGATAAAGCCTTCTGTTTAGTGTCTGAAAGATCGCACAGGCTCCGAAATGGAAGACAAAAATACTAAATCCCGTTTTCCAAGGTCGTTTCACTGAGAAAGATCGTACTGCGGTTCATTCTGTCAGGCATCGTACGGTTAAAGTACATATCGAAATAAGGGGCTGTTGGATATAAAATCAACTAAAACAGCTCAGCAGAGGGAACGCCGACTTGACCTGAGGGCATATGGTTCTACAGAGAGTATACGAAGGAACTTGCTCCTATTCTAATATCAGTATATCGTAGTTCGCTCGAGCAGTGAAGCTTTCCAAGAGATTGTAAAAAGGTGTACCGTCACTACCCTTTTCATGAATGGACGTCGAACAGAAGAGTACAATTACAGAGCAATATGGCTAGATATCCTGTATAATTGTAGAACACGTTTTACTTTTACATATCATATTGCGTCATTTATGGAGATAGAAAATGTCCTCATAATGAATCAACATGGAATGTGCAAATAACTACGGTGAAAAAACCCATCCTCCGTTCGTCCACGCGAAGCAGGAGGCAGTAGTTGGAAGCACGCACGTTGATGTGGTGACCTGACTTGTCGAAGGCGTTACATGCAGGTATATACGGTAGCCCAATCACCGAAATACGAGCGTACGCAACGATTAGTCTTGTAATGGGGCAGAAGACTTTCTAGCAAATATAACATTGCGAGTCATTCTTATTGAAGAAAAATTTGCAAATGTAGACGTACTGTATTGCAAAATAGTGGTTTAGGACCATTTTTCTCATTAAAATTCTTCTGAACTTACTGTAGCGTCATTTTATAAAATACTTAAAACTTTAATGTATCAAAATAACCGAAGTTTAATTTCTCATAATTTATGTCATGCTGAAAGCGCTGGGAAGGCTACGAAGCTGACAACGATGTAGCGGTCATACGTCCATGAAGATAGGCCATGTGCCGTTCCAGTTTAGTAAATGAAGGATGATCAGCAGTGCAACTTCAAGTTCATGGGAAAGGTGTCTTTCATGCGGCAAGGTTAACCATTGTATGAAAACAAAGGACTGTGCTACTGTTCACGGTAACGGATTACCGTAGCCCTTTTTTACAAGGCTGTTTCAGACCTGGCGCATTATGGAGCCTCGTTTCAATGAATTACCAGGCCAGGTCGCAGTGGGAGGGACGCATCCCCAATTGGGAAGAAATGAGTGGTTTATCAGTTCCGGCAGTTGCCTTACGAAGGCTATCTGCCGAAGATCTTGGTATTTGGCTAAGAAACATGAAAAGCTCCTGAAAACCTTGTTCGAAACCAGAGACAAAGAACCATTTTCAATTTAATTCTAGCACAACATGTTATTTAGAAAACGTTGAAAGGTTAATGTATGCCAATGCATATTTGTTCAAGTGTGTACAACAGGATTCAGCTGCGCTACGGATGGTTTTTTTGCAACCCGCAATGCCTTCATAAACAATGTGCTATATTTTCAACTTCTCTCGCTCACTAAGCCCAAACTACTAGTCCTACAGAAAAAAAATGAACTGGATCTTTTTGCAGAAAATTTAATGTAGTTACATTTTCTACCGTGATACCTTTTCGCCGAAGGAACAGTTTTCGAGTTATTCAAGAAAAACGAGTTTGAAGGTAACTTTTGTAGGTTTTTCTTGAATAATTCAAAAACTACGGCCTCTAACGGAAACGAATCCCAATAAAAAGTCTAACGACATTAAATTCCTTACAAATGATTATGTTCAGTTTTTTCTGTGGTAGTAATAGTTTGCACCTAGCGAGCGAAAGAATACGAAAATCTTCCACATAGTATTTGAAGGTGTTGCAAGTTGCTCAAAACCCATCGGTAGCGGCGGCTGAATCACCCAAAGCAAGTCGACGACTTGGTCCTCATGTACTATTTATAACCGTTTAAACTGACTGATAGGTCACCGTCTAAGACGAGACATACGAAGCAGAATTTCAGAAATGATGGTGAGACATACTGAAGCCGAGGTATTGGCGGCCTTTCGCAGCTTCCTGTGCCGGGTTGAGCCCTTCCATTGTCTCCTGCGACAGACGGCCGCCTTCCGGGTCACAGTCCCAGCCGTATCCGGGGTGGCGACCCCGCGGGATTAATCAGCCTAGGGGCAGAACGAGCCATCGGTGGCGGGTTTCCGCGGAGTGAAACTGAAGAGAAATGATGCGGTGCCGCTATCAGCGGCAGACAGGCGTCGCCCGCCCTCTTCCCTCCTCTGCTCCGCGGCCGAAGCCGACGCCGACGCCGACGCCAGCGCTGCCGCCGCGGCGCTTATCGCGGGCCGCAGCGCAGCGTCGCGTCCCGTCGCCGTGATTAATGGGGCGGCGGGCGCCGTGTTGACGCCGCCGGCTGACGCCGCTGACAGCTCGTCACGCGACGCTGACAATGGGATGACGCGGAGGGCGTCCTAGACACGCCTCGGAGGGCACGACGCGCCACTTACCGGCATCCATTGTACCGTTCGGGAGTCTGCAGGACGTCGGACATGCTAGTAAATAACCAGTTCGTTGACTACACTGCAGGCCTTTAAAATTGTGGCATCAGAAAGGGTAGTTAATAACAGAATTTTACTCATACCATGTATGAAGTGTAGTAGGACGAGTGTGTGATTATTTTGGGTGGCGGAGTGGAGGGGGAGATAGAGGGTGTATGAAATTAACCATACAGATCTGCCATCACTTGCTGTACCAATCTTCGCTATCTTGGCTATCTTGGCTGTGCGTCGAGTCTGAACATGGGGTGATGTCATTCCGTGCAACGCAAGATTTCATAAATCGAAATGGCAGGCGTGAAGAGATGTGGCAGTCTCTCGGTAATCCTTGATCGTAAGTTACCATGGTGTTGGGGATCTGGAGAAAACGCTGACCATTGCGTCGATGCAGAAAAACCCCAAGGTCTTGCGTTATCTTCTAGGAATATGACGTCTTGGAGACCTTGATGAGAGTGAACAAGTAGCGTCCTTAACCCATTACAAAAACAAAGTTTCGTGAATTTGGTGACCCACGGCTCATGCGGCATCGTCGATAATAGACCACCACAGTGATGCTGAACGTAGAACCAGCCTCTCCAGGCGCCAGTGAGGAAGAAAGCGTAAGACACGCTTCCTGTAGTTACGTGGCGCCAGGGCTACGCCAGGATCTCCCAGCACCGCTGCACACGATCGGAGGGACGCCCCGTAATCCTACTTATCATCGCACCTTCATCGTGACTCTTTCTTCATATGTCATCTAACATTCTCATTACATCAAGGCATCGTTCACATTCATCAGTACTGTAATGTGACTGCAATATAAAATAGTTGAACAAGTTTTAAAAACCGTCAATATTTTCCATCTACGCATGTTTTACAAAATTCTCTTTTATTGTCACCTGTTTTTGTGTAAAGATCGTCAATATCATCCATCTGTATATATATTTTGCAAAATCATCTGTTATTGTCACTCTTTATAAACTTCAAATCACCTGTTATTGTCACTCATTATATATTTTAACAATCCTTAAATACAGTTAATGTAACCATTGGCAGAACAGCGGGTTTTATTCACTGCCAGCCCGACCCACTTATGTGGAATTGGGGAAGAAGAGAAAGAGAGAGAGAGAGAGAGAGGGAGAGAAAAAGAAATAGGAGGAACGCGTCATCTGTACAGACGCACGACTTAGTTCCGCATAAGCCTACAGAGGACAGCGTCGGCATATGCCGTTCAGACAAGTCTCGCTCCAGCTTACATGTACAGTATTCACTGCCACCAACGGACACACTGCAGTACACAGTTAGTGTTCCTTTAACTGCAAACTTTTACTGCAGCGCAGCTCAGTGACTTCAGCCGATCTTGTGTATTTGAATCTGCATCAGTTCCACGTGTGCTCTCACAGTTGCAGCAACGAGGAGCAAACAGCAAGTATACGGTTTTTGAACTAAATGTTATTTTCATTGTCTGGTCACTTGTTTACTTCTATGTGTGCCCAAAGTAAGACGCTATAGTTAGAAAGTATTTAAAATTATCAAGAAGCGACAAGAATCATACTTCCTTATTCCAAACGGCTTCCTTAGGCAATTATGCCGCCGCAACTACCAGTTACCTTAAGACATTTCCAACGGCCTACTTATCGACATAAATGTCCTTAGTTACCTGAGGATGGTCTGAGGACTTAAACTGATTCAATATAGAGGTATTTACTAACTCTTAGAGAGGAAGTATTATGTATACTTTTTTTTTGGCTGCTGTACAAATGAGCGACTTTGGCAACCAAGGTGCTCAGGTGATCATGTTACGTACCCAACATCCCTCTGCCCTTACCATCAGGCTGTGTGCGAAGGACTCGCGATGATGTAATCTGGCAATGTTCGTTGCCCTCGCAACCTCTTCATACAAACACGTTCATAATGCTGTGCGTGGAACCGAGACTCACCTGAGTAGACGACAAGGTATCACTCATGTTATTGTCGTTGGGCGTGCCACTGTTGGCTATCCTTCTCTGCTACCACGTCTAGGGAAACCACAGCGGTGGTAGCCATGCTGACAGGCCTCAGTGCTCCGGATACCTGTTTCCCGTAACACTACCCTTTTCCTGTCAAGATACTGTTACAAAGTAGTACGGTCTCGGCATGGGTGAGCGAACAATAAGTCCCTTTTCTCGAGCGCCATTCGCGTGCTGCCGCTGAAATCATTCGTGGCGTTGAGTATAGTCCTGAACCAATATATTCCACAATTATGGGATCTCAGTCAACGTGAGCAGTAGCGTTGGGGAACGATAAACTGCAGTCTCCATAGGCCACAATCCTACCACTTTCGAATTCTGTGACGTGTAGCTAGATGTTCTTTTTCTTACACGTGCCAAACAAGATCTTCTCAGAAACACACAACATTACAATATGATTTCTTAGTGCGAAACACAGTACATAATCTTTTCTTAAGTACAGGATGTAGATGGCATTATTCCTCAGTACTTTTAATGTTGCAGTGAAATACTAATCATCTGGATTATCAGACATGTCATGCTAACGTTTACTGCATACTGTCTTCGTGGCGTTATTAGTTTGACGGATAGTTACTTATTCTGAGTTGATATAGCGCTTTAATTTCATAACTTTTACTGCTATTCTTGTACACTGAGATTAGCCCTTGTGTTTGCTACTACTGGCAATGGTAACTACCTATAGTCGACCTGTAGCAACTACAATACTGGCCATTAAAATTGCTATACCAAGAAGAAATGCAGATGATGAACGGGTATTCATTGGACAAATATATTATACTGGAAATGACATGTGATTACATTTTCACGCAATTTGGGTACATAGATCCTGAGAAATCAGTACCCAGAACAATCACCTCTGGCGGTCATATCGGCCTTAATACGGCTGGGAATTGAGTCAAACAGAGCTTGGACGGCGTGTACAGGTACAGCTGCCCATGCAGCTTCAACACGACACCACAGTTCGTCAAGACTAGTGACTGGCATATTGTGACGAGCCAGTTGCTCGGCCACCATTGACCAGACCTTTTTGAATTGGTGAGAGATCTGGAGAATGTTCTGGCCAGGGCAGCAGTCGAACATTTTCTGAATCCAGAAAGGCCCGTACGGGACTTCCAACGTGCGGTCGTGCATTATCCTGCTGAAATATAGGTTTTCGCAGGGATCGAATGAAGGGTAGAGCCACTGGTCGTAACACACCTGACATGTAACGTCCACTGTTCAAAGTGCCGTCAATGCGAACAAAAGGTGATCGAGACGTGTAACCAATGGCACCCCATACCATCACGCCGGGTGATACGCCAGTATGGCGATGACGAATACAGGCTTCCAATGTGCGTTCACCGCGATGTCGCCAAACACGGATGCGACCATCATGATGCTGTAAACAGAACCTGTATTAATCCGAAAACATGACTTTTGCGATTCGTGCACCCAGGTTCGTCGTTGAGTACACCATCACAGGCTCTCCTGTCTCTGGTGCAGCGTCAAGGTTCAAAATGGCTCTGAGCACAATGGGACTTAACATCTATGGTCATCAGTCCCCTAGAACTTAGAACTACTTAAACCTAACAAACCTAAGGACATCACACAACACCCAGTCATCACGAGGCAGCGAAAATCCGTGACCCCGCAGCGTCAAGGGTAACCGCAGCCATGGTCTCCGAGCTGATAGTCCATGCTGCTGCAAATGTTGTCGAACTGTTCGTGCAGATGGTTGTTGTCTTGCAAACGTCCTCATCTGCTGACTCAGGGATCAAGACGTGGCTGCACGACGCGTTACAGCCATGCGGATAAGATGCCTGTCATCTCGACTGCAAGTGGTACGCGATCGTTGGGATCCAGCACGGCGTTCCGTATTACCCTCCTGAACCCACTGATTCCATACTTTGCTAACAGTCATTAGATCTCAAAAAACGCGAGCAGTAATGTCGCGTTACGATAAACCGCAATCGCTATAGGCTACAATAAGACCTTTATCAAACTCGGAAACGTGATGGTACGCATTTCTCCTCGTAACACTAGGCATCACAACAACGTTTCACCAGGCAGCGCCGGTCGACTGCTGCTTGTGTATGAGAAATCGGTTGGAAACTTTCCTCATGTCAGTACGTTGTAGGCCACGCGCGCCAACCTTGTGTGAATGCTCTGAAAAGTTAATCATTTGCATATCACAGCATCTTCTTCCTGTCGATTAAATGTCGTGTCTGTAGCACGTCATCTTCGTGGTGTAGCAATTTTAATGGCCAGTAGTGTGTATTAACGCGTCTGCTGTATTGAATAGTCGATTGATAATAAAAGTGGATTAATGTGAAATGCTACTTATTGGGAGTATGCTAAGGTGTAGTAAGACGAAAGAGGTTGATTACAAAATTCTGGTTCTTTATGTGTGGGGTATTATTCGTCGATGTGCCGGATTAATGGAGGAGATAATGGGTCATCGTACTGTAATATTGCTACGATTTTTCATTATTATTGGCAGTTATTGTTTTCAGTAGTAACTTATGTCACACCATGTATGACGTGGGATAAATCTGCGATAAAATTTGTATTTTCATTGATTGAACAGTTTTCTTCTGTTTTGATCTATTTCGTTTCGCGTTGTCACATTGTTGACTTTTGTATGTTGTACTGCTACCGTTGGTTCAAAATGGTTCAAATGGCTCTGAGCACTATGGGACTTAACAGCTGTGGTCATCAGTCCCCTAGAACTTAGAACTACTTAAACCTAACTAACCTAAGGACATCACACACAACCATGCCCGAGGCAGGATTCGAACCTGCGACCGTAGCAGTCGCACGGTTCCGGACTGCGCGCCTAGAACCGCGAGACCACCGCGGCCGGCCATGCTACCGTTGAAGATGGTTTAAGACGAAACTAGTAGCAGAATACACATCATTATTATAGACAACACAGTGTTATGCATTTTGCAAAATTTGTACATGCTGTTCACCAGCGTCTTAACAAGATGTTAAAAAGAACAGCTGCACGAGCTGTCTTTGGTCTGTTTAGCGAGAATGAGTGTGCCACAGAAATTATCAACGAACTACAATAGTACATGTTACAAGAGAGGCATTGTGCGCGCAGTCAGAGCCTTTGAGATTATCACCAGTTTTGTCACCTCTATAGACGCACGACGCCATTTCGCATTAGCCTACGGAGTACAGCGTCGGCATACATCGTTCAGACAAATTTCGTTACAGCTAACATGCAGAGTATTAAGTGACACACAACATTTTCAGATCACATTTAGAGATACCATATTCTTAAACGCATAAATGTACGTACTATTTCCTCCCATATACATCTCGTGCAATATACCCAAGACGGTAAAACGGAGAAAGTAAGTCACGGATAACATTTCTTCCCGCTAACTGACATGAAGCCGTCATACAATTGTTATTCAAGCAATACTGAGGGTATTCAGACCAGTTGTCAATCGTATAATTGCCACAACATGTTCTGGGACAATATTAGCCAATTTTCAACTTCTAAAAAGAACTAAATCAGATTAAACAATCCTCCCTACACCGTTCAGATTGCAGCATACAGGTAATTTTAATTAGAGTGCGCTAGGAACAGACAGGTATTTCTAAAAGATTTTATGACAGATAGTAGTACCGTTGGTGCTGAGCATTAGGCATCGTTCATATGTGATGGCTTTCAGTTTGCAACTGTACCTCGGTAACGGTGGATGCCTCGGCTTCTTATGTTTTATGTTTTATGATTTGAGTTGACAGTGCACGCGTGCGGCTTATTTTTAAGTTGTGGCGAGGCTTACTGGCACAATTTTTTTAAAGGTATATTGTAACTTAGGACGTCTGTAATCCTTTTTATGCCAGTCGGTATAGGAAGGATGGCTTTACTTGGTTTCCTTATTTTTAGCACTCGAAAATGAGATAATGTTGTCCTTTAACATGCTGAGGCAATAATCACACGATTCACAACTGAGCTGAATATCCTCAATATTTCTTCCCGCTCATCTTCTGTAGACGGACACACGTATTTTCCACCCTCGTAATACGGTCTCGATAGTAGGACAATATATACAAAGCATCTCCTCGAACATTATTGACATCCTATATTCCTAACTAGCAGTCAAAATTACATACGTGGGGACCATCAGTGTGGACAGAGGAACAGCTGTCTACATATTTGCAATAAGAGAAGTGATGCTCAAGTTCTACGAACGTAATACACATCGGCACGTCTTATTCATTGATTTCAGACAAGCCTTTGAAAGCATAAATCGACAAAGATTATACAGAGTGATGAGAGAAGTTGGAATATATGCCAAGCTAAGAAACTGATCATGGGAATTACAGAAACTAGAGCTTAAGTAAAAATATTTGATCAGGATAGGTAAAAGTTTCGTCTTCAATTTGAGGAGTGGGGGAGGGGGGGGGGGGGGGAAGGGGGAGCAATGTGATTGTCTTTCCACTGTCTTATTCAATCCAGCCCCGCACAGCGTAGTGAATAAGATCAATAGAAGAGACACCACATTTATGAAAAGTAGACAGATTTGTGCGTATGCTGATGACAACGTATTAGTAGGAAGATATTCCAAGACAATGAAAGAAACATGTCTGAAAGCAGAGAGAGTAGTATTAAGAACTGGGCTCATATTAAATTAAAATAAAACCAAGTATGTGATAACGTCTCAATCTGAGGGCAGAAGAACCTTAAAGTTCTAAATATAAGTGAGAAATGTTTCAAAGGAGTGGCCTCTTTTAGTTGCTTGCTGGTCTTAATATCAAACGATAACGGCATTGGAAAGCCTATGCGGGAAAGGATACAAGCAGGGAACAGAGCTGACTTTGAAAATTCACAACCTTGTTACAAGTCAGTCGTCACAGATGGGTCAGATGTGTAGTCGCTGACGAAAACGCTTTAAGAACATCTGAGCGAAAAGTATTACGTAAAATTTATGGCCCTATAAGGGATTAGGAAGGCTGGAGGATATGCTATAACACAGACAAACAAGCATTAATACGAGGAAGACATATTGTAAAAGTTGTCAAATCACAACGAATGCGGTGGCTAGGACATGTGCAGAGTGGTGGTGGACAGAATACAAAAGCAAATAGTGAAAGGTATGATTCACGCTGATAGACGTTAAGGGAGGTAGATCGATGATGTGATATAACAGATCTCACCAGCATGAGAGTCTGGAGGTGGAAAACAGCTTCAAAACATCGAAAAGCCTAGAGGTAGTTGAACATGTCAAGGCTCCCAAAGGTGTGTAGCGCTACAGAAGCAGAAGTATAGCAGTAAATATTGCATCACATTCGATGGTGATTACACAGACGAATGTAATAGCAGGAGTAGACGAAGGAGAACCAATAAACTATACTTCGTCCGAAATGGCATCAAAATGGTTCAAATGGCTCTGAGCACTATGGGACTTAACATCTGAGGTCATCAGTCCCCTAGAACTTAGAACTACTTAAACCTAACTAAACTAAGGACATCACACACATCCATGCCCGAGGCAGGATTAGAACCTGCGACCGTAGCGATCGCGCGGGAAATGGCATCGGAAGGCCCATTGGTACCAAACGACCTCAGTATTATCCTCTGTTTATCTGCAGAACTAGACGTGGATACAGAGGGGCATGTGTTCAGCACACCGCTCTCCCGGCCATTGAGAGTTTTCGTGACTGGAGCCGCTACGTCTCAGCCAAGCAGCTCCTCAATTGGCCTATAAAGGGCTGAGTGCATCCTGCTTGCCAACAGTTCTCAGCAAATCCGAACGGTCATCTATCCAAGTGCTAGGGAACCCTGACAGCGTTTAACATTGGTGATTTGAAAGGAACCAGTGTTACCACTGCGGCAAGACCGTTGGCGAGGAAAGCTAATATCATCCATAAAATCGACGATGTTGGCAGTTTATGAGACAGGGTCACCAGCACTGTAGCATAGTCGTTGACGAGGTTATTCACAACTGGAGAATATTGTATCTTGATGACTTACTGGACACCACGACGGTTTCGATATCATTTCTATTCTTAAATCAGAAAACTGTAAAATGTAGCTCATGAAGAAGAGAAAGAGAGAAAGGACCCGTTAGTGTCAACTTACTTTAAACAGCCTGTCAAAACGTTTATATGCTTATGAATAATAATATTACGAATTGATATGGACGACGGAGTGGTTTCAGAGGAAACAAAGGCAGACACTAACTGTTTTGGTAGTTGTGGACAGCATCTCGTAAGAGATCAATGGCTCCAATGGGACCAGTTCAAAAGATCTGCTTGAAATTTGCGATCCTTATCAAGGTGGACCATCAAAGACCTGTGCAAACTATCATATCACCACCCGAGCCAGAAAAATGGCAAAATTAATACACTCGTAACGCGAGCAAGACCAAAATGTGAGGCGCAACGCCTCAGACGCGAAGTGCAACACGTGTAATGTGATCTGAGTAGCAATGGGTACTCCACAACTTACATTAGGAGTGTAACAGCGCCAAACACTCGACTAAGTGACAAATCATAAAAAGAAATGTCGGGCACAGCCTTTCTGTCATACATTCCCTGAGTGACGGACAGAATCGGCCATATATTGAGCAAACACGGCGTAAAGACTATTTATAAACCGACGAATAAAATCAGAGTGTCTCAGATCGACAAAGGAGAAAAGGGACCCACTTTCAATGTCGAGAATATACAGCTTATTGTATGTTCATGCGGAAAAGTGTATGCTGGTTGACTGGACGATCAAGTAACACCAGGATCACAGAACAAAAGTGACATCGCAGATTGGGGCAGGTGGAGAAATTGGCCGAGGCAGAGCACGCACTGTGTAAGACCGACCACATAGTAAAATTCACCAACACGGAAGTTCTGGCTGCAGAGAACTATCACACCCACTTAAGCCTTCCAAACCTCTTTTAAATTCTGAATCTAATACTGGATCCCCTATCTCTTCTATGTCGACTCCTGTTTCTTCTTCTGTCGTGTCATCAGACAAGTCTCCACTCTCACAGAGGCCTTCAGCGTAGCCTTTCCACCTATCTGCTCTCTCCTCAGCATTTAACAGCAGAATTCCCATAGCACTCCTAATATTAACATTCTTGCTTTTAATTTCAATGAAAGTTGTTTTGACTTTCCTATATACTGAGTCAGTCCTTCCAATAATCATTTCATTGTCGATTTCTTCAAATTTTTCATGCAACCATTTCGCCTCAGCTTCCCTCCACTTAATATTTATTTCATTCCTAAGTGACTGACATTTCTGCATTCCTGAATTTCTCGGAACATCTTTGTACTTCCATCTTTCGTCGATCAACTGAAGTATTTCTTCTGTTAACCATGGTTTCTTTGAAGTTACATTTTTTGCACCTACGTTATTCTTTCCAATGTTTGTGATTGCCATTTTTCTAGATGTGCATTCCTCTTCCACCGAACTGCCCTCTAAGCCGTTTCATATCCCAGAGAATTTCAAACTTGCACTTCATTCTTCAGTGTGATCTGAGCACGTAATCCAACTGAAATTTTCACGTATCTCTCGGCCTTTTCCAAGCATACCTCCTCCTCTTGTCATTCTTGAACAAAGTATTCGCTGTCACTATCTGAAATTTATTGCAGAACACATATAGTCTTTCTCCTCTCTCATTCCTGTTCCCCGTAACCCTTTCTTCAACTCCTTCCCCTACAACCGCATTCGAGTACTCCGTATGTATTATACCTTCCTTTACGTCCTCAGTTGCCCGTTCACTATAGTCTTATATTTTCTGTATCTCTTCATCTTCGGTTTGCGACGTCGGCATGTGCACTTGGACTATCGTTGTTGGTGTTTGCTGTCGATTCTGATGAGAATAACCCTATCACTGAACTGTTCGTAGTAACTCACTCTCTTCCCTAGCTTCCTGTTCATGACGAAACTTGCTTCAGTCATATTATCTGTTGCTGTTGATATTACCCCATACTCATCTGACCAGAAATCCTTGTCTTCTCTCCAGTTCGCTTGACTGACTCCTCTATATCTAGACTGAGCCTTACCATTTCTCTCTAGATTCCCAACCACATTCAAACTTCTGACATTCCACATCCCCACTCGTAGAACGCTATCCTTCTTCAGTGTTTTTCTCATGGCCATATTACCCTTGTCTGTCCCGTCCGGCGATCCGAATGGCAATCTGTCCTGAATATTTTATCACTGGAGAGATCATCACGCAATGTTTTCAATTACGGGCTACATGTCCTAGGGATTCAAATTATACGTCTTTAGCACAATGTTTCCATTGCCTTCTGCATCCTTATGCTTTTCATCTTTGCTTATTCTTCCGCCTTTAGGAGCAGTTTCCCACCCCAAAAAGCAATAGAATGCCTGAACCTCCGTCCGCTCCTCCGCCCTCTTTGATATGGCCTTTAGCAGAGTAAGGATGACGTCTTGTGCCGGAAGTCCTCGCCCGCCAGTGCTGATGATTTTTATTCAAAATCTAAGCGGTGGCGTCGCACAGGGGGCCGAGCGCCTCTTGATTACTAATCAAAGATGTGTCCCCGTAGACCACAGGTACAAACCATCGGAGTGTATTTTATTCCTTCTTCAGCTCTTTCACAGAAGTCTACAACATTGTTGGTTGGTTGGTTTGGGGAAGGAGACCAGACAGCGTGGTCATCGGTCTCATCGGATTAGGGAAGGATGGGGAAGGAAGTCGGCCGTGCCCTTTCAGAGGAACCATCCCGGCATTTGCCTGGAGTGATTTAGGGAAATCACGGAAAACCTAAATCAGGATGGCCGGACGGGGGATTGAACCGTCGTCGTCCCGAATGCGAGTCCAGTGTCTAACCACTGCGCAACCTCGCTCGGTACAACATAGTCTTTCCACATATCAGCTGTATCCTCTCAATTTAACAGTGGAATGGCCATTCTATTCTAATGGTGCTGCCCTTGCTCTTAATTGCGTCGAATTTTTTTTTTTACTTTTTTACATGCCGATTGAATCCTTCCTGCATTAATATATTTTTCGATTTCTTTACATTTATGATGCAGAATTCCGCCATGGCATGCCAGCACTTCCTGTTTATTTAATTGAGATGGGTTTTATATTGCTGTATTCCTTTATTACTCTGAGTATTTTTGTTCTTCCTTCTTTCGTCGATTACTTGCAGTATTTCTTCTATTACTTAAGATTTCTTCGGAATTACCGTCCTAATACCTATGTTTCCATAATCTGTGGTAACTCTATTTAGAGAAGTCAAGCCCTTTCCAGCTGAACTGCTTTGTGTAGTATTCCCTATCGCGATATCAAATATCTTTACCGAACTTCAAATACGCCTCATCTTTCCTCATTGCTTCAGGATCCCTCTTCCTTCCAGACTGATTGTTCCGTCCGATTCTCTTCAACTCCAGCCTGCTATTCATCACTACTAAACTGTGAACTGCGTATGTATCTGCTCTTGAGTACACCTCACAGTCTAATATCTGATTTCGTAATCTCTGTCTGACAATGATGTAATCAAACTGGAATCTCGCGATGTGACTGGGGCTTTTCCACATATAACTCTTGATGCTGTGATTTCGAATATTCTGTGTTACTAGCTCAAAATCAACGATATAACTCATTCTTTCCTCTCCCGTTTTCCTTCTAGCAATCCCATATTCTTCTGTATTCCTGTCTTATACTCCTTCCCCTAGCACCGCTTTCCAACCTTCCATGATTATTAGAGTTTCATCTTCCTGTAAGTAATGAATTATCCGTTCAGTATCCTCATATATTCTGTCTCTTTATCTTCTTGCGACTTCGGCTTGAATGCCTGAACTATTGCTGTCGTTGCTGGTTTGCTGTCGATGTTGATAGGAACAACGCTATCACTGAACTGCTCACAGTAATTCACTCTGTGCCCAGCCTTCCAATTCATTACGAATCTTACAGCCGTTATCCCATTTCCTACTGCTGTTGATATTACTGTACACTCGTCTGACCAAAAATACTTCTTTCGCTTCTCAAAGCACCTCTGTATCTATATCGAGTCTTATCATTTCCTTTTACAGATTTTTTAGCTTTCCTATCACGTTCAAACTTCTGAGATTCGTCGTCCCGTCTCGTAGAATGTTACCGTTTTGTTGATTATTGCATTTTTTCCCTCATGGTCATCTCCCGCTTGCAGTACTTTCTAGTATCATCTGTACTACGTTTGAGGACCACACTATGTCAGTGTAGTCCGATCTTTAAAAAATTTAATGGTTGTGCAGATGCACGATTTCTGCAAGCACGATGGAACAATAAAAATAGTACCAACCTTTTTTCCTACACTGAATCTGGCAGTACAAGGTCCTCACATAAAACGAAGTGTATGAGCTTATCCCTGTGCAGCCCGCACTTTAGTGGGAACATCAGAATTGTATAAAGTGAAAGTACACTGTCATTCGTAAGCACCTTCGAAGTTTCAGAAGACGACTGTATGAAATGAAGACACACAGGAAACATATACATTCGAGTGGGTAGGTTATTTCTCTAACTTGTTGACTGACTTTAAATGTACTCAACGTGGTTCCCTTTTGTGACTTGGGAAACGTGAATACATACCTGCAGTTCATCGAAGTTTATGGCATGAGTTTCTCGGTAAGTGCGACAGTAACCTACTTTGGAAATTTTCTCCTTCGCTTGGCTATCTACAGGCGTGAACTAACTCGGTGCGACAGTATGGGGCCGATAATACATGTACGTGTTCTGACACCCTTGTTCCTAGCAGAACTGCGCCAATGCGTGTAATACAAATCGAAACTCCGGGGGACGCTGTGTTCACTGATATGTGTGTGGTTTTTTTGTTTTCTTTTTTTTTCTGTGCGTGTCTTAGTTATCTCACTGTAGTCTTCTGAAACCTCAAAGTAACTTACGAACACATCTATGTGAGGGGTGCAGCTTCTGAATGGATACAAGCAGTCGCGGATTATAGGTAGCGGCGACATTATTGACATGTTCGGATGTCGTGCATACTAAACGAAACGGATTCAAGGCTGATTTTCACTTTTTACTCGTTTCCTCAACGTTTATAGGCTTAGCTTCGAGTACCATGGCAGGTACTTCTCTTGTGTTTCCCGATCCTTCATAGAGAAATTCTCCGTCGCATAATTTATCGTCACTCATACTTGTGGAAGCTTGTGCACCATCTATCCGATGTGGCATATGCTACTGAGCTATTGCCGTAGGTATCCACAGTTTCATCATGCGTTGTTGCAGTGCTAATCTATATTAAATGCAGTAAATGAATTACCGTACTATACTCTGCCTCACAAGGGGGCAACCAGTGCTTTGGCCTTAATCCGGCCCGCGGAAAAAAATCGTGAGGAGAGAGAGAGAAAGAGAGAGAGAGAGAGAGAGAGAGAGAGAGAGAAAGAGAGAGAGAGAGAGTATGAAAGAGGAGACAAAGAGAGGCGGTCGTATTGTAATCCGCCCCGACGATATTTTCAGATATTTCCATGTTAACATTAGTAAAGAATTCTTGACCATTGTGGACGTATTAGAACAATTAAACTTTTGAAACTGAAGGCAATTTATAATGACTTACCGGCAAGCAGTTGCTTTTACAGATGTTTATTTTTCCATTGTGACATTTCAAGATGCCTGGCGTCCAATCTTACAGTGTTTACATCGCTTCTGTAACAACGTTGTTGCAGATTGTTGCAAGGATACCAAAAACCTATGTATAGAAACAATATTCTCGAGACTTAAGAAACCGTAAACATCTGAAGATGTGATATTCATAGAATGAATATACTCCCAAAAACTGTTGTTTTGAGGCATAAATTTGCTGGCGTCGAGGGTTGGGAAAGAAGTGACATTCACATCTGTGCTTTACTCGGTAAAGGCTAAGGTCACAGACGATACTGACTAAAAAAACTGCCATCTCATACGACGAGGCGGCTCACGAGCTTAAGTAAGTATGTGAAACAGGGCCGCGACTCACCAAAAGGTTTCCTCTGCCTGTTCTACTTTGTCGACAGGTTATCCCATTATGCTTCGGCATCTCCAGTGTCGTGATACGGGGTACTGTGGCGTTTGGATTTCCATGTGTACCAGGTCTGCAGATATGTGCCAGCAAACAAACAAAAGTGTTAATTATGTCTACACCACTGGCCATTAAAATTGCTACACCACGATGATAACGCGCTACAGATGCGAAATTTAATATACAGGGAGAAGCTGCTGTGATAACCAATTGATTAGCTTTTCAGAGCATTCACACAAGGTTGGCGCCGGTGGCGACACCTACAACGTGCTGACACGAGGAAAGTTTCCAAGTGATTTCTCATACTCAAACAGCAGTTGACCAGCGTTGCCTGGTGAAACGTTGTTGTGATGCCTCGTGTAAGGAGGAGAAATGCGTACCATCACGTTTCCGACTTTGATAAAGGTCGGATTGTAGTCTATCACGATTGCGGTTTGTCGTACCGCGACATTGCTGCTCGCGTTGGTCGAGATCCAATGGCTGTTAGCAGAATATGGAATCGGTGGGTTCAGTTGGGTAATACGGAACGCCGTGATAGATCCCAACGGCCTCGTATCACTAGCAGTCGAGATGACAGGCGTCTTATCCTGGTGGCTATAACGGATCGTGCACCCACGTCTCGCCCCTGAGTCAACAGATGGGGACGTTAGCAAGACAACAGCCATCTGCACGAACAGTTCGACGACGTTTGCAGCAGCGTGGACTATCAGCCCGGAGACAATGGCTGTGGTTACGCTTGACGCTGCATCACAGACAGGAACGACTGCGATGGTGCACTCAACGACGAATCTGGATGCACGAATGGCAAAACGTCAAATTTTCTGGATGAATCCTGGTTCTGTTTACAGCGTCATGATGGTCGCATCCGTGTTTGGCGACATGGCGGTGAACGCACATTGGGAGCGTGTATTCGTCATCGCCATGCTGGCGTTATCACCGGGTGTGATGCTATGGGGTGCCATTGGTTACACTCTCAGTCACCTCTTGTTCACATTGACGGTACTTTGAACAGTGGACGTTACATTTCAGATGTGTTACGACCCGTGGATCGACCCTTCATTCGATCATTGCGAAACCCTACATTTCAGCGGGATAATGCACGACCGCATGTTGCAGGTCCTGCACGGACCTTTCTGGATACAGAAAATGTTCGACTGCTGCCCTGGCCAGGATATTCTCCAGATCTCCCACCAATTGAAAATGTCTGGTCAATGGTGGGCGAGCAACTGGCTCGTCACAGTACCCCAGTCACTATTCTTGATGAACTGTGGTATCGTGTTGAAGCTGCATGGGCAGCTGAACCTGTACACGCCATCCAAGCTCTGTTTGACTCAATGCCCACGCGTATCAAGGCCGTTATTACGGCCAGAGGTGGTTGTTCTGGGTATTGATTTCTCACGATCTATGCACCCAAATTGCGTGAAAATGTAATCACATGTCAGTTCTAGTATAATATATTTGTCCAATGAATACCCGTTTATCATCTGCGCTTCTTCTTGGTGTAGCAATTTTAATAGCCAGTAGTGTAAATATAGACACCCACGGACTAATGGTTCTGAAAAGGAGAACAAGACAACTAGAGACGGAGAACAAGCAGGGAGATTTTTTTAGGGTGTGTAGGAAACAGGCCGTAATGTTTCAGAGGAATCATGCTGGTAGAAATGCGGAGCAATTTTTGGTAGTCTCGGAAGATCTAAATCTGGACCTGAATATAAAACAAAAGCTGAATGGCTGCAGTTCACAGTCTTTTAAGAGAGTTTTTTATTGGCCTGATTGTAGCACCAGTGGCCTTGTGTTTGATACGTGGAGGAAGGGATGTTTCTGTTGCCGGCAAGTATCGTTGTCCAAGTAAACACCCAACGGGCTCCATCTGGCTCTCCCGGCCCGCAGGAAGTGGCTAATTCTGTGGGGGCAGAGGCAGCGGACGTGGCGGGCAGTCGGTAGACGGGCGGTCGGGAATGCGCCGCCAAATCTAATTACCGACTGAGGCGGCTGGTCTGCGGGCCGGAAGCCTCGCCGCTACGTAGCCGGCCAGCCAGCCAGTGCCTCGGCTGCAGCGTTGGACGCGGCCTCAGCTGCAGCTGCTGCCCGTACCCGAGTCATGCGTCGCGAGTGCCCGGCTAATGAGCGGCTAACGAGAGCGGCGCGGCGCGGCGCAGGGCAGCGCGGAACGGTTGCCTAACGAGCGGCTCCTAGCAGCCGAGCGGCCGGCGCGCCGCGGCGATTGGCCGGCCCACGCCGACACTGTGCATCGGCAGCTGTCTCAGCCTACGCTCGCTTGAGATTCACTTCGCCCCTCTTCATTGCGTCAAAGCTTGAATTAAACCGGACCTTTCCTAATGCAGTTTAAATCACTATGACGAGAATAGAGTTGCCCTCTAGCAAAACAACGGTTCGGTACTTTCGATACTTGAGCCGTGCGCGGCTCGTGTTCGTGCCGCTTATTGTTTAACGTCTTTGCGATACTGCCCTCTCATTTCTTATTTGATTTTCTGGCGTCACTAAGTTGCTGGCTTGCCTGCCTGTGAGTGGCAGCAGCAGCTCTTATTGATAAGATCACCGTCGTACTATCACTGGAGCGACCGCTAGTATTTCTGGGTCGTCCTCTGTCGGAGTTCAGTTGGGATGGGGCTCCAGTGAGGCCTGGACAGCCGGTACTCGTCCGACTGCTGGGGACACACCACATGCACTGTCCGACAGAAGGAGACTTGAGCATTGACGACCGTTGGTTGGTCGTTCCGTCGGTCGTCTCATCAGGAGACGTGTATCTGGTCTTCCGATCGCTTCTGGGCCCTTTCAATTGATGACTTTGTGTGACTTGGGTCGGTTCCTTCCTTGTGCAAAGATGTTGGAAAGTGTTCCCTATGCATTGTTGGGTCCTAGCCAGTGTCTTCGGGTCGTCATGAATCCAAAGGCAGTCGGGGATTGAGCATCAGTGAGCTCCGGACAGAGAGTACTAACCGGCCGTTTCCCCTTCAGTTGGTCATCTTGCAGGATGGTTGGGTCCGAGCCAGTGTCTCCTGGATGGCGTGCGTCCGAAAGGAGTCGGGACGGAGCAACAGTGAGGTCCAGGCATCCATGACTTCCCCAACCATTGCCAACACACACGATTTGAGTGGGGACGACCTTGGTCGGTCGTTCGGTCGGTCGTCCCATCGGGCTATGTGTATTTGGTCTTTGACCGCTTGTGAGTTCTCTGTGTGTCGACTTGTAATTCCTCCCAGTTGTTCCAGAGTGACTGGTTTTAGTATTGTTCCAGTTGTTTGTGGAAGTGGTTTCACAGAACTGTGTGTGGCAGTCAGTCGGTTGGGACAGAGCAGTGAGGAAGTCTCCGTGGCGTGAGGTCAGGCCGGAGTCGCTGGTGGTGTGCACACGCGGTCGGATTTGTGAGGTGCTAGCTGTGAGAGCTACAAAGTTCGTCGCCCACCAAACCTGGACACTGAAGTTCAGTGATCAGTTAACCTGTTATGAAACCTCTACTGCTGTGACATCTCTATGTTCATTGCCAGTTGTTGCTTCCTGGGCCGTTCCCAAAAGCAGCAATGCATGGTGTGTAGGAGTCGATGGTGCTTAACTATTGAATTAGTTGATACTTATTAGTGAAGTGTACCGGCGGCATCTTCTGCCTTGTGGCCGTTAACGTTCTTGTTACCTGCCCTGGTCGTTGGCGTAGTTTTCTGCCAGTGTGTTTTTCCTTGCTGTGTTGATTTTGTCTGGCACGGCGTGTGGTTCGACAGCCTTTGGTGTTGTTCATATTTTTGAGTGGTTATTGTTTCTTGACTGTAGTTCGTCGCCAATTTTCAAGACGTAATGCTGCTGGTACCTTCGTCCTCGTTGATTTTGCAGTTGTCGTGCTGTTGGTCGGGCGGAAAGGAAACGATTAGGTTGGTGGTTGGTTCTTCAGCCGTTCCTGGGTCGGGTTGCCATCCGATTATTTAGTATTACGCTTGGCTGCCTGTCTCACCTAAACTTACGCCAGAGTTACCACCTCAGGCCGACCCTTGGAGCACTTCTGAGCACCACTGCTCAATTGTTGAAGATTGTGATTTTCTTTTAGTCTCAAGTACTGTGTGAGGCCTTCAGGATTCTATTAATTTAGCTCCTTAAATTAAATTTCTGAAGATTCTCTGTTTTTTTTTTAAGAAATGTTTGCTCTGTCCGGTGTGTGGCCTTCAGCCGAGCATTTACGTAATTTTTTTTTTTAAGAAAGGCCTTCAGCCGCGTGTATTCCTTAAAGCAATTTTAATAACTTGTGTTTAGGCTTTCAGCCATATTGGTTTTGAATCCTTTTAAGGGCATGTGTGATTAAGTGTTTTTAGGAAAATAAAGTTGTGTGTTTTGTGCAAATAACAGTAACTGATCTTGGCCCCTGATCACAACCATAACCTGATCCGCTCTGTTCTGCGAAACCAGATTTCAGTACACTACGTAAATGACCCTCTATGTTGTAGCTATATCGGTGTTATAGGTAGAACTGGTAGTGAATGAAACATAAATGAATGTGCATGAGAGAAAGTGGGCTTCGACGGCTTCCCATTGTTTGTGTTTGTTGTTTGTTTTGCACATAATTAGCATCGCACATAATTCAATGTTATTCCATTGTGTAATACATTCTCACAGAATTGAAACTGCTTTTAGTAAGTAATAAAAATTAGTTGATAGTGCAACTGCATTAGTTACACAAACCAGTCCAGTTATTTTTTACGCCAGTGTAGTTTACATGCACAAACAAAGATAGATATAATTATTGTTGTTATTTACTGCTGCCTGGAACGTTCTTCATCATGATTAAAATCAACTGTTGCCTCTTAATACTGATTAATGAGAAAATAGTCTATGACTAACAGAAACATCTTTTACGTAATTTCGAGAAAGTATTGAGGTGAATTTTGATGTATTTTGGTTTAGCAGTATTTCTTTTATTTGGCCTTTTTGTTGACGAAATTGCGTTTTCTAGCACTATGTGATAAACCTGTATCTTTTATTTTTTATTCTTGGTATAACATCTCTCTGTTCCACGTTACAAATCAACAATTTTCGAATAAAGTCCGAGTAAACGTTGACAGTTTCAGATTCATGATAACTATGTTTATCCTTGAGTAACAGACATGAAGTTAATGACGTAAAAAAATTGTTTCTTAGGTTACCCAGCACTTTTTAGATCCTCACTCAGTTCACTGTTCACCACCCCAGTGTTTAATAGAATCTAGTAAGACACTGAAAAAGAAAGCTATCGTGAAGAGATAACGCCTGACGGGTACACAACACACATAATGTACAAGTAACGCAGGAACGACCTTAACTGATTAAAGCTACTAAGAAATCTACCACTGTCTACGCTTACTAATAGTGTTCTGCGGTAACCTATAGTAGTTTGATAACTTTGGACGATAATGAACACAAGAGAAAGTTGGCAGATGCAGGGCGCTATTTGGAATATTGGCTTCCTATCGTCGTAGGATCGAGTTGTGTCTGCTTTCATGCCCAGCAGCAAAACGTGCTGCAAAAATAATATTATTGTGTGATCCATTGGTCAAATGTATCCAAGCATTAGCAAGTAATATGAATTTAAATTGTACATTATAATAAAGTAAATATTGATAAAGTGGTAAAAATTGCCCAATTACGAGCAGGACTTGCGAAGTGAGGTTCTGTAAAAACTCTATTATGTGTTTAGATAGCTTATGCATCCTGAGAATCGAAAATCTCTGTGATTATCGACGGCGATACAGAAAAGATATTGGTGCTGTGAACTCCAAGACAATATAAAATTCAGTACAATAATTCCTCGGATTAGATCAGACATACAAAAAGGGGATAGCATGGGAACTTCAGTTTATATATGTATAGAGAGAAGATTTAATAAAATGGTTTTATTTATATGCTGAAACAAGTCTACAACTTACGTTTTATGTTTGCATGTAATAATATTTTTCTATCGTGCTTTGACAGATGATGAATGCAATGTAAGTTATAATGGTAAAAAATGTTTTTTGTCTTATACAATTGCAATTTACCGATTTTCCGCTTATTCTTCTAACATTTACTGCCAAACTCTTCTTCTTGCCAAATTTCATGATTCTAGATCAATGGGAAGTACACTGTTGGGTCTAACCACTGAGTTTGCGAATATCAAAATATGTGGCATAAATCTCTTTGTCTTCTGGTTGCAAGACTTAGAACCTTAAATGTTTTACATCACCAGAGGACTATTGAGCTTAGTCTGTGACATCAATTTCAACTTCATGCGCCTACCCACTCCTGAGATAAATTGGTCTTAACAGACGGACAGACAGACAGACGGATAAAAGAAAAAAAAATATTTCGTGTGACATAAGTACAGATTAGCAAGTCTGATATTCTGTTTTCCTTGACCTGTACCGTGAAAACTTGCCTTTTGAAAAATTTCTTGATTCTGGGTCAGAGGGAAGTACCCTATAGCTTCTGATGAATGAGTTTGACTATATCAAAATAGGTGACATAAATGGCCATATCTTTTGAGTACTTTGACTTAGAAGCTTAAATTTTATATACCACCAAAGGACCATAGACTTCAGTATGTAACATTAATTTCAACTTAGTATTTGTACCTGTTCCTGATGAAAAGTCGGACAAGTAGACAAGACACAGACTGAAGGGCAAACGAAACGGTCGTGCAAGGGCTCCGTTTTTACCAATTGAGTTATAGAACCCTAAAAACGTCACATTCTCTTGCATAATCGAGGTAACCAATACCGAAAAACTTATATTGTAATGAAGTGACGAGTTCTTCAAATAGTTGAAGTACACGCAAATTAAGAAAGTGATGCTGCATGTATTGTATAACGATGAAACGAAGTTTTAAAACTTACCAAACTGCATTAATCAATGATTGACTGCATATTTATAGTTCTAGCAGAGTACCCAGTTACTATTCAAGCAACACTGGTCAGTGAAAAATTTAATTCCATTCCGTTAAACTAAATACAAAATACTCGCCTTTCCTTAACGGCGATCAACGTATCAGAAATCGTCAATCGTGAGTGGATTCCTGGTGTCCATTCAATAACAATTCCTGATTTATAGGCGAGAATATCGAAGTTCAACACTGAACTTCGGCACAGAGTCGCAATATGTTAAACCTGTAGCTGGATGACTGATCTGAATTTCATTTGACTCAGTTTCCCTAAAAAGTAAGCGTTACCAAATGTTAAAGTATTCGAGCAGTCACTTGCCGCCGAAACTGCATCAGTTTACAACTTCTAAAACTACACTATCAGCTCCCAAACATACAAGCTACCTCCAAGATCGATCCGCAAAGTGTGATCATCTAGTACAGAATTACCACTCGACACAGACTGCCCTGAAGCCATCGCTCACTCGTGGTTATATGCCTTTGGTTTCCCAGCCAAATTTGACATTTAACATAAAATACAGAAAATCGATCACCATTTGAAAAGTATACAACGTACAGTTTCAACATATGTGTTAAATGAACGGTTTTTCTCTCCATGTCGCCCGCAGACCACATACATTATACTATAATAATTTATGCATAATTAAACATAACTTGAAATTTGTGCGCTCACGCTTATGAAAAATGATAAAAAATTAGGTTAAGATATGATAAAAAATAAAGTTCATCTTCTCAAGAGAAGCACCTCTATGTGCTTATACTACATTTACATTACTACTTTGAAGTGTCAAGAATACTTAATATAGATGAAATTTAATAATCCGTAAATAAATTAGAATTTACAAAATGGTTCAAATGCTTCTGAGCACTACGGGACTTAACTTCTGAGGTCATCAGTCCCCTAGAACTTAGAACTACTTAAACCTAACTAACCTAAGGACATCACACACATCCATGCCCGAGGCTGGATTCGAACCTGCGACCGTAGTTGTCACGCAGTTCCAGACTGTAGCGCCTCGAACAGCTCGGCCACCTCGGCCGGCTTAGAATTTGCATTATACTTCCGATAGTATAGTTACAAAGGGTAAGGTAAAAGGATGCCATGCTGCATTCGTTCTCTTTGTAAGTGTAGAGCATGCGATTACACTCCTGGAAACTGAAATAAGAACACCGTGAATTCATTGTCCCAGGAAGGGGAAACTTTATTGACACATTCCTGGGGTCAGATACATCACATGATCACACTGACAGAACCACAGGCACATAGACACAGGCAACAGAGCATGCACAATGTCGGCACTAGTACAGTGTATATCCACCTTTCGCAGCAATGCAGGCTGCTATTCTCCCATGGAGACGATCGTAGAGATGCTGGATGTAGTCCTGTGGAACGGCTTGCCATGCCATTTCCACCTGGCGCCTCAGTTGGACCAGCGTTCGTGCTGGACGTGCAGACCGCATGAGACGACGCTTCATCCAGTCCCAAACATGCTCAATGGGGGACAGATCCGGAGATCTTGCTGGCCAGGGTAGTTGACTTACACCTTCTAGAGCACGTTGGGTGGCACGGGATACATGCGGACGTGCATTGTCCTGTTGGAACAGCAAGTTCCCTTGCCGGTCTAGGAATGGTAGAACGATGGGTCCGATGACGGTTTGGATCTCCCCTCGACGATCACCAGTGGTGTACGGCCAGTGTAGGAGATCGCTCCCCACACCATGATGCCGGGTGTTGGCCCTGTGTGCCTCGGTCGTATGCAGTCCTGATTGTGGCGCTCACCTGCACGGCGCCAAACACGCATACGACCATCATTGGCACCAAGGCAGAAGCGACTCTCATCGCTGAAGACGACACGTCTCCATTCGTCCCTCCATTCACGCCTGTCGTGACACCACTGGAGGCGGGCTGCACGATGTTGGGGCGTGAGCGGAAGACGGCCTAACGGTGTCCGGGACCGTAGCCCAGCTTCATGGAGACGGTTGCGAATGGTCCTCGCCGATACCCCAGGAGCAACAGTGTCCCTAATTTGCTGGGAAGTGGCGGTGCGGTCCGCTACGGCACTGCGTAGGATCCTACGGTCTTGGCGTGCATCCGTGGTTCGCTGCGGTCCGGTCCCAGGTCGACGGGCACGTGCACCTTCCGCCGACCACTGGCGACAACATCGATGTACTGTGGAGACCTCACGCCCCACGTGTTGAGCAATTCGGCGGTACGTCCACCCGGCCTCCCGCATGCCCACTATACGCCCTCGCTCAAAGTCCGTCAACTGCACATACGGTGCACGTCCACGCTGTCGCGGCATGCTACCAGTGTTAAAGACTGCGATGGAGCTCCGTATGCCACAGCAAACTGGCTGACACTGACGGCGGCGGTGCACAAATGCTGCGCAGCTAGCGCCATTCGACGGCCAACACCGCGGTTCCTGGTGTGTCCGTTGTGCCGTGCGTGTGATCATTGCTTGTACAGCCCTCTCGCAGTGTCCGGAGCAAGTATGGTGGGTCTGACACACCGGTGTCAATGTGTTCTTTTTTCCATTTCCAGGAGTGTATTTGGCACATTACTTTTCTAAAAACTTGTAAAAGACATAATATTTCTATTAATAAAATTATGATAGCTAGTTTCCTGAACATTTAATTATTTGATTCAACTTTTATTTATTTCATAATGATTTTGTAAGAGCACTCATTTATCGTTACAAGCTAACTTCAGCAGTTCTTTGTGATACACATAATGCTAATGTCTCAATAGATACACGTGTGACGCGACTGGTTTTGCTATGTCTTGAAATAGTGCACTATTGTTTAATTTGCAAATAGCCGGCCATATTTCGACAGCTGCCATCTTTAGTGCCAGCGCCTTCCTCCGTGTGTTGGTACTCAAGCCACGGCTCACCTCACGTTTTTCATTCCAGAGAAGAACCACCGATTCCCTGTCTCTGGTCGATTGTTCGCCAGCGGCCATGTGGCTACTGAAGCCTGCCCAGCTGCTTTCCCTCATGCCGACCCTTCACCCAAGCAGTATGTTACAACTCTGTGTTTCCACAGCTATGGGCGCCTGATAGCTCGCCAGCCTTCCATTAAATAACGTTGTGCCCCAGAGATCAAATATGTTCGAAGGGAGTCATACTGAAAACTGCCTTAAGCTTCTGGCAGTACAAAACTTCATTCAGATGAAACTGTATGATCCCAGAGACCATTTCTAGCCTCAGATGTCCATGTTGTGTATATGCAGACTGAAGCGACCAATGAAAATTTATACCAAGGCCAATTTTCTGCTGCTGCTCACTAGTCTGATTTTCTAACAACTGCGCCACTCTGGCAAAGTGTCTTTGCACAACTTAACGGAATAGCCTAGCATACCTCTCTCATCAATCAAATTTGCGATTCACGCCTCAGTCCATCTGGTATTCCCCCAGACCTGTACAGCATTGCACAGGCTCCCCAACTGTTTTGGAATAGCACCTCAGCATCGAAAGAAATGAAGCCGACCCGTAACCCACGCTTAGTTGTTATAATCATCTGAAACCGTATGGCTCCAGAGACCTTTTCAGGTCGCAAATAAGAGGGTTGGAATTTAAATAGTGGCAACTATTTATTCACAACCAATACAAAAGAGTTACATGTTTGCACCTTTTGCTGTCCTTCAAAGTAGTCACCAGCGTTGTGTAGAACCCGTTGCCAGCGATATTGAATGGGTAGTATACCGTTAGCGGGGCTATTCTGATGATGGTGCTAATGGAGCGGTCTACTCCTGTCGAATCTCTGGAACAGTTCTGAAGCGAATGCCACTAAGTGGTTCCTTCGTCTTCCGGAATCAAATGAAAGTCACAATTACCTAAGTCCGGGGACTATGGTGGATGGTACAGTACTTCACAGTCCCCTCGACCTAACAGAGCAGCCACAGCTTGAGCTGTATGCGCCCGCGCATTGTCGTGCAAAATGATGGGTGGGTCGCGCAGAAAGTGTCGCCGCTTCTTCCCCAAAGCTGGTCGCAGATGATACTACAAAGCCGAACAGTAATACTGTGCATTGACGGTCTGCCGTGGAGGAACGCAATACGTTAGGATAACACCATCACAGTCGTACACGAGAACAACCATAATTTTAGACCGCTCCATTCGCACCATCAACAGAACAGGCTCTGCGAACGATATACTACGTCTTCCACATAGCTGGCAACGGGTTCTGCACACCACTGGTGACTACTTTGAAGGACAGTAACAGGTGCAAATATGTAATTCTTTTGTATTGGTTGTTAATAAATAGTTGCCACTATTTAAGTTCCAACCCTCGTATATGGTTTATTCTCTAACAATTTAGATCAACTAAACGTCATCAGGCAACATGCATGTCAGTAGAGAAAACTCATGAGATAAATCTGACCATCTATCAATGCAGTGATTTGAAGTGAAGATGATAAGGGACTGTCATGATTCAATGTGAAATATTCACGTAAAATTATTTACATCTGCTTTTTCCGTATTTTATTTATGCCTTGTAAAGCCAACAGTAAAATAACGATTCTGTGCCACTAAAACTAAGGTAGTATGTAGACTGTACAAAGTAGTGGAATCGACAATTTTTTATATGTAAATCAAATATTTGAACATGATACTTTATATTGTGTTGGTGTTATCAGGCGTTAAAATGAAAATGGATTAATACAGAATAGTAAACTGTGTTAAGGGAGTTAATGAATCTTCGCAAACCCTCCAGTTCCAGGTTCCAGCTTCCTGACAGGTATGAACTCTGAACAATGTCGAACTGTGTAAATAATTTTTGTTTGCAAGCCAATGCAAAGATTATACATTATGGACTATAAGGAGCCTACAAGTTTAGGATATTTAAATCAAGATTGTCCACAAATATGCGAATTATTCAAATTTATGATTTATATTGAAACGTATGACACCACAGCATAGAAGAAACCATAAAGGCTATTTAAATATTTTCCAGATACCTTTACGTTGTGTAATACATTCAGATTGACTTAAAAGGAAACCCCATGCTGGGTACCAAAAATGTACCTTGTGTCACTGCTTTGATTCACTGAAAATGAGGAAGTAATATAAATGCAAATTGGTTCATATCAAAGGCATATTGACTGAAGGATTTGTATGTGGAAATATTTACATTTTTAGTTGGATCATGAAGAAAAATATAATCTCAGGGTTGAGTTGACTGGGGATAAACAGGACTCAGTAATTGGGCGAAAAGGGGGAGAGGGAAATACAACATTTCACCTCAGCATTCAACAGAGCCAGTTGCACATGATTACATATGTAGAAGATACAACGTCAGTGAAGCGTGTGGATAATCCCACATTACATGTTCGGCAGTGGGCAGTCAGTCAGCTGTATTCATCTTCCATAACCTGAAGTTGAAGGTGATACCCTGTTTCTTAGGTATAGCGTGCCTCTAAGCCAGTACGATGTTACTCTGCTAGTGCTTTGCTTCCATTGTCTGCATTGATTGTCTTGCGGAGCCAATTTTAATACAAAACTTGGAGGATGGGGTCAGATTATGAAGTGCAGTCAGACACTTAAAGATTCGACTGTGATGCTGCAAGGAAGGCCCATTCGACATACAATGCAACTGAGTATGTTAGAAAGTATCATTGCACATGGAAACGAATGCAAGAACCCTACTCGGGCTGAATATTGAGTCAATAAAAAAATCTGCATACCTGCCGAAGAGCAGCGCTTTGTCTCTCTCATCCTGTTCAATTCCTGTCTGACTTTCTGGTGGCCACTCGATCCGTCTGAAAGGCTACACTGTGTATCTTTGTCCCTTTCTGTAAAACGACGCCCCACAGCCAAGTGTAATCTTGTCTGATTATCATTCAGAATATCCGTACCTGTTGTTAAGTCAGTGGCCATTTTAGGTACCACAAAGATATTTCCTGTTACACTGCATCCTTTCCATGCAAGCTCTACTCTAGTCTGTCAATTTGCTTACGTCAGTTTTAATCATTATGGCTTTTTTCAGCGACAGCACAGACCTACAAAAAATCTATATGGAAATGCTATCGCCAAAACCTGACTCCCACTGTCGAATATCCCCTTTAATAATACTTCCACAATTCTTACTTCAAATAATTGATGAAGATCCTGCACCACAATTATTTCCTTTTCCTCTAACAGCATCCCTGATACATCATCATATTTAACAAATTTATTTGGCTGATTCTGAATTGCTTTGTGGGTGTAACTGCAGCCTCACTCACACCATACTTAGTCATCGTCATGTTAAGGTACCACAATTGTGGTCAATCTTTGGAATATGTGGTATGATTTTAACGATTTCTGCATCTTCCCTATCTTGACGTGGTGCGGGTACATTCTGCCTGAATCACAGTCCTTTGTTTGATTCTGACAGCTGTTCCATCCTCCTCGTTTTGTTGAATGATTACAGAAATGGCTACCTCCTCCAAGTGGTATGTTCCTGTTATTATACTATTATTGTGGCGATATGGATGTCGGTGGAAATCACTTCCTTGATATCCTCCTCTCTCTCTCTTGCTTTATGCTTATTGATAGCAAATTCAGTTCATGAAACAAGTTTTTAAGTGCATCAGCGTCTTTGCTGCATCGTTCGACTAGTACTTGCTGGTAATTAATCAACAGTTTCTTGTAGCAGACTCGAATGACTCACCGGGGCTGCTAGAAACATACAAGAATTAATTTTTTTCTGCTTCAAAGTGCTTCACATGACGCTTGAAACCAATTGCTACTAAATTCGTGAACATAATCACTTGTGTTTTATCTTCTTCTGTGTCCTTTGTGACCAGTTATTTGTGAGAAAGGCATGCCCAAATTCCCTACATGAGGTGCAAGTGACAGCTATCACCTATCATTTATGCTTCTGTTCCCCCTTCTAAATGTGCAAAAAATTATTCTATATAATGTCGCAGAGGCTGTGAAGGTGCAATGGTAGAACAAAGTTAGAAATCCAGATTTGAGGGTGAAATATGTTCCTATTATACTTACAGTTTGGAACTTTCGGGCACAGATAAAATGTCCGAAAACGAACAGTTCCACTTCTCATATGTATGACGTAACTGCCCTTTCTGATTTTCTCTTTATTTCTTCAGTTTGGGACTCATCATGAAAGTTTTTACTATTGCTGCGTCCAGAACACATGTGAATGTGACTTCTGATCAATGGTACACAATTATGAGCTTCAGTCGTTTCCGTTTCTTAGCCCTACACTGGCGAAACTTTTTCTAATTATTTTGTTGTTCCCGTCTGAATGTTTCTTTTCTGCTGCTCTTCACTGATCCCTTCTCGTTTATTCTTAAATGCAAGCAGTGACAGTGCCACATGGGTTTCTGCTATTGATACCAGACTGGTAACATCTGAACACATACCAGCTGTATGTACTACTTCTTTTACTGTCTGCCAGTTTTGAGTCTGTAATCGTTTCATGGAATCTTGTAACTTCTTGTTGATCGAACCTCTGATCTCATCAACCCGCTCCTCCGTCTCATTAACACGTTTCTCGAAATCTTGCTGTCACTAACGTAATTTCACTTGATCCTTTTGCAGTGCTGAACACTGATTTTTTACCTGTTCATCGCATTCAACTCTGTGGCTTAATTTCATCATACCAACTCGGGACTACTTCATTATTTTTCTTGTTTTGTCAGGTGACTCTCACTATTTTCCTGGTTTCTTGTGCTTCTTTCAGTGCTTGCCCTGCCACTATCCTAGACTTTTCTGCTTCTTTTATTTCATTTCTTATTTCATCTGTCCGTTTCTTCATTACCTTGATATTCTTTCCTATTGTATTTGTCCTTTCGCGTGCTTTCATACCCATATATTTAAAAATTCTAATATTCCAAAATTTGCACCTCCATTTATGAACTATCTATTTGGCGAGGAAGTGTGCAAACTCGTTCGAGTATCTCTTCTCTTTGATATGTCTGACTCACCATTATCTTCTACCTCGCAATTTCTGATTGTTACAATGTCTTCCAAGTGTTATGAACCAACAGTATCTTCTTAATCGTCACTACTACCACTGACATCCTTTAATTCATTATCTACTTGTATGTCATCCGAGCCAGTTACTTCATTATCGCCAGCGCTCAGACTTGACTGTTCCACCGGAATCAGGTGCTCGTCTTATGAATTACCACCAATTCTATCTTGACTTTCTCCATATTGTCTGTTGTTAGATTAGATGTTATAACTGTGTTTTGCTTCTCCTTCTGATTCAAATTAAGTACTGAACACTAGAATTCATATATAAAAGGGGAACCTTATCATAGCTAATACCTCAACATGCCATGTCACCTAACAAATCAACAAATTCCATGTATATAAAGCATAAAACTTGGAAAATTTTCACGCTGATATCACGATGTTGATAATTAATTAGGCGTGGAATGGAACAGAATCCACGAAAACATTCAAAGAAAGCTGAAAACAAAGTTCATATGCTAGTTATTTGCGCCAAATATCGTTCTAGTGAACACCACGGTTATAAAAGTTGACAGTTCTTAAATAAATTATTATAAAAGAAAAAGATAAATTTCTGACTGCATCTCATAATCTCCTATTTTAATTCGAACCTGGAAAGAATGTGCCATTTTATACAAAACTCCATATGTGTGAGAGAATGAAGATAATTGAATCAGAGCTAATGGTGATACAGACACACCCTTAAGACCAAATGCTGGAAAAAATGTACGCTACGGAAGGATTAACGATATGAAAGATTATGGCCCGACCAATAAGTCTTAAGGTTGTGAATGTAGATTTTCAAAAACGGTTCAAATGGCTCTGAGCACTATGGGACTTAACATCTATGGTCATCAGTCCCCTAGAACTTAGAACTACTTAAACCTAACTAACCTAAGGACATCACACAACACCCAGTCTCCACGAGGCAGAGAAAATCCCTGACCCTGCCGGGAATCGAACCCTGAAACCCGGGCGTGGGAAGCGAGAACGCTACCGCACGACCACGAGCTGCGGACAATGTAGATTTTATCTTTGAAAAATATTTAATACGATCAGGGAGGCAACATCTACTCAAATCAAATGCATGATCTGAATGAACTCTTTAGTTTATTACAAAAAGGCATGAGAATTAACAAGTATCCAAATAAATCATGAAATCAAGACAGTTACAGTCGTAGAATATTAATTATGAGAAATACATAAGGGAACTACTAGTTGGCAACGTTTCTCGGCGGGGATCACATTTCCTTCATAATCACATAACCGACTTCATGAAATTTATTTCCACCTGGCTACATATCAGTTACAGTGATTGTTTATGTGACCAGAGAAACGAAGAAGCCCATGTAACTGAGAGTGCACCGAGAAACGTGGGAAAGCGAATCTGAATATGAATCTGAACTAGTCCGTGAGAGTCCTAACATGCCGAAGCTGCGTGTTATGCTCACCATTGCCATCGGAGTGAAGCGAGCAGATTGGTGGAACAGTGTCTGGCTGCCATCAGTTATATCGCTAGAACTGATCTGCTGAGGAGCTGAACAATGGATCATCTCAGCTGATGTACTCTCCTGTTCCAGTTGAGAGTGAAGCCTGTGCAGTATCATTACGTTGAGCGCCTATTTCATAGACGAAATTCTAATTCCTAGTCAGTAATGAGCTGACTGCCCCCTTATTCCCACCAAGAATCTGCAGTAATCAGTCCTCTTAATTTTATATCATCTGTCAAGCACTCAATTCTTTCTAGTAACCAAATCTCCCTACAAAAGAAGCGAAACGTAAAAAAAAAAAACAATAATCTCGAATTTCCTCCCCACTTTTCTAAAAACCTTCGCCCTACTTGTCGTGACCTTATGACGTTACATCACTTCCAACAACAGGTGCCCTCTCAAGCAGTAAGTAGCGTTGCATAACAGGTCATGGGAGAACCTAAAAAGAAGTGCTTAAGGACATCTGCCAACTCTACGGTTTCCTCGAAACCTGTAAGAAGTCGTAAGTGTTTGTCACGTTTTCTCGGACATTCATAAGACGTTTATCATCTATGTACATTATTTCTGAATGGACCGGTTGCCTGCCTTCTGCCAGCAGAGTTCTGTTGTCTGGAATGATTGCTTTCAGCTCAGTCGTCCTAGGTGCATACCTGCAATAAACTAAACAATCTGGTGGGCAGAAGTATGACGCTAGCCAAGGTGACTTGCCTCGAGACAACATGAGGGCAGCCCCACTACCACTACCAGTTCTGCAAAGACTGCATTCCCTCGCCCTACAAGTGGTTAGTTTCGGCGTGCCACCCTTGTAGTCCTCCTGTCCTGTATCTTCAGCGCTTGTCAGTTCCAAAGATCACCCAGAAAGCAACTGAAATAGCCAGAAACATATTAAATTAAAGTATGTTAATAAAGTGCATGGAACCTATGCAATCACATTAATTCTTACAAAAATTTATTCTATCAGAGCCTGTCAAGCTCGACTCACATACAACGAATATTTTAACTAATATGAATGAGAAGAGGTGAGCCAAACGGCTTGCCGCTTTTCACATCCATTGGTAATTTGGTGAAGAGACGCTTTTTGTCAAAGATGAACACTATATCAGCTTCCTATGTTCGGTAATCGTGTACGAGGGACAGTAAAAAGAAAAAGGTTTCATTATAACCCCGAAAGAATAAAGTTACATTCTTTTGTTCGGTTTTGTAGGACATGTCTGTGGTCTTGGTGTATATTGATATGCCTACATTACAGTACTAGAGCACGATGCAACACGAACCAAAACAAAATAACTCAGCCAATTGATATTTTAGTGATAGACAGCACTATTTTGATTTTACTCTGGCGGTGGGATACAGTATTCTGGGCAGGATTTTCGATGAGTAGCTTGGCTGTAGTATTGTATGGGTAAATAAAAATTAATTGTGCAGCATCATTTTTTTAGGGATGATAATGAAAACTTCGTTAGTACCCTCGTATAAGTTCGACGAAGGGAGTCGATTACTTCACTTTCGCTTCTGTATGCCCCTCACGATACCCCGAAAGATATAGATGGCTTAGTGAGCATGTTAACTAAATGCCTGAGGGAACAGCTAACCTTATCGGCGTTAATTACTCTATACATTCTTAGTTGTATAGCGATTTCGGTGATGAGCTCATGGCTGTGTCATTAGCAGTTCTGAAGTCTCCTTAATATTCTTCGCCATCCAATCTACATCTACATCTACATCTACATTTATACTCCGCAAGCCACCCAACGGTGTGTGGCAGAGCGCACTTTACGTGTCACTGTCATTACCTCCTTTTTCTGTTCCAGTCGCGTATGGTTCGCGGGAAGAACGACTGTCTGGAAGCCTCCGCGCGCGTTCGAATCTCTCTAATTTTACATTCGTGATCTCCTCGGGAGGTATAAGTAGGGGGAAGCAATATATTCGATACCTCATCCAGAAACGCACCCTCTCGACATCTGGCGAGCAAGCTACACCGCGATGCAGAGCGCCTCTCTTGCAGAGTCTGCCACTTGAGTTTGCTATACATCTCCGTAACGCTATCACGGTTACCAAATAACCCTGTGACGAAACGCGCCGCTCTTCTTTGGATCTTCTGTATCTCCTCCGTCAACCCGATCTGGTACGGATCCCACACTGATGAGCAATACTCAAGTATAGGTCGAACGAGTGTTTTGTAAGCCACCTCCTTTGTTGATGGACTACATTTTCTAAGGACTCTCCCAACGAATCTCAATCTGGTACCTTCCTTACCAACAATTAATTTTATACGATCATTCCACTTCAAATCGTTCCGCACGCATACTCCCAGATATTTTACAGAAGTAACTGCTACCAGTGTTTGTTCCGCTATCATATAATCATACAATAAAGGATCCTTCTTTCTATATATTTGCAATACATTATATTTGTCTATGTTAAGGGTTAGTTGCCACTCCCTGCACCAACTGCCTATCCGCTGCAGATCTTCCTGCATTTCGCTACAATTTTCTAATGCTGCAACTTCTCTGTATACTACAGCATCATCCGCGAAAGCCGCATGGAACTTCCGACACTATCTACTAGATCATTTATATATATTGTGAAAAGCAATGGTCCCATAACACTCCCCTGTAGCACGCCAGAGGTTACTTTAACGTCTGTAGACGTCTCTCCATTGATAACAACATGCTGTGTTCTGTTTGCTAAAAACTCTTCAATCCAGCCACACAGCTGGTCTGAAATTCCGTAGGCTCTTACTTTCTTTATCAGAAGACAGTGCAGAACTGTATCGAATGCCTTCAGGAAGTCAAGGAAAATAGCATCTACCTGGGGGCCTGTATCTAATATTTCCTGGGTCTCATGAACAAATAAAGCGAGTTGGGTCTCACACGATCGTTGTTTCCGGAATCCATGCTGATTCCTACAGAGTAGATTCTGGGTTTCCAAAAACGACATGATACTCGAGCAAGAAACATGTTCTAAAATTCTACAACAGATCGACGACAGAGATATAGGTCTATAGTTTTTCGCATCTGCTCGACGACCCTTCTTGAAGACTGGGACTACCGGTGCACTTTTCCAATCATTTGGAAACTTCCGTTCCTCTAGAGACTTGCGGTACACGGCTTTTAGAAGAGGGGCAAGTTCTTTCGCGTACTCTGTGTAGAATCGAATTGGTATCCCGTCAGGTCCAGTGGACTTTCCTCTGTTGAGTGATTCCAGTTGCTTTTCTATTCTTTGGACACTTATATCGATGTCAGCCATTTTTTCGTTTGTGCGAGGATTTTGAGAAGTAACTGCAGTTCGGTCTTCCTCTGTGAAACAGCTTTGGAAAAAGGTATTTAGTGTTTCAGCTTTACACGTGTCAGATTAGATTAGATTAGATTAGATTAGATTAATACTAGTTCCATGGATAATGAATACGATATTTCGTAATGATGTGGAACGAGTCGAATTTTCCAATACATGACATAATTAGGTTAATTTAACAACATACTTAAGTTGATCTTCTGTTTCAATGCCATCATCATCCCGGAGTGTCTGGATATGCTGTTTCGAGCCACTTACTGATTTAACGTAAGACCATAACTTCCTAGATTTTCTGTCAAGTCGGTACATAGAATTTTACTTTCGAATTCACTGAACGCTTCACGCATAGCCCTCCTTACGCTAACTTTGACATCGTTTAGCTTCTGTTGGTCTGAGAGGTTGTTGCTGTGTTTAATCTTGGAGTGAAGCTCTCTTTGCTTTGGGAGTAGTTTCATAACTTTGATGTTGAACCACGGTGGGTTTTTCCCGTCCCTCACAGTTTTACTCGGCACGTACCTGTCTAAAACGCATTTTACGATTGCCTTAAACTTTTCCATTAACACTCAACATTGTTAGTGTCGGAACAGAAATTTTCGTTTTGATCTGTTAGGTAGTCTGAAATCTGCCTTCTATTACTCTTGCTAAACAGATAAACCTTCCTCCCTTTTTTTTATATTCCTATTAACTTCCATATTCAGGGATGCTGCAGCGGCCTTATGATCACTGATTCCCTGTTATGCACTTACAGAATCGTGTCTGTTTGTTATCAGTAGGTCCAAGATGTTATCTCCACGAGTCGGTTGTCTGTTTAATTGCTCGAGGTAATTTTCGGATAGTGCACTCAGTATAATGCTCTGTCCCTACCACCCGTCCTAAACATCTGAGTGTCCCAGTCTATATCTGGTAAATTGAAATCTCCACCTAAGGCTATAACATGCTGAGAAAATTTGTGTGAAGTGTATTCCAAATTTTCTCTCAGTTGTTCTGCCACTAATGCTGCTGAGCCGCGAGGTCGGTAAAAGGGGCCAATTATTAACCTAGCTCGGTTGTTGAGTGTAACCTCCACCCATAATAATTCACAGGAACTATCCACTTCTACTTCACTACAGGACAAACTATTACTAACAGCGACAAACACGCCTCCGCCGGTTCCATGCAATCTATCCTTTCTAAACACCGTCTGTGCCTTTGTAAAAATTTCGGCAGAATTTATCTCTGGCTTCAGCCGGCTTTCTGTACCTATAACGATTTCAGCTTCGGTGCTTTCTATCAGCGCTTGAAGTTCCGGTACTTTACCAATGCAGCTTCGACAGTTTACAATTACAATACCGATTGTTGCTTGGTCCCCACATGTCCTGACTTTGCCCCACACCCTTTGAGGCTGTTGCCCTTTCTGTGCTTGCCCGAGGCCATCTAACCTAAAAAACCGCCCAGTCCACGCCACACAACCCCTGCTACCCGTGTAGCCGCTTGCTGCGTGTAGTGGACTCCTGACCCATCCAGCGGAACCCGAAACCCCACCACCCTATGGCGCAAGTCGAGGAATCTGCAGCCCACACAGTCGCAGAACCGTCTCAGCCTGTGATTCAGACCCTCCACTCGGCTCCGTACCAAAGGTCCGCAGTCAGTCCTGTCGACGATGCTGCAGATGGTGAGCTCTGCTTTCATCCCGCTAGCGAGACTGGCAGTCTTCAACAAATCAGATAGCCGCTGGAAGCCAGAGAGGATTTCCTCCGATCCATCATTGGTGCCGACATGAGCGACCACCTGCAGATGGGTGCACCCTGTACCCTTCATGGCATCCGGAAGGACCCTTTCCACATCTGGAATGACTCCCCCCGGTATGCACACGGAGTGCACATTGGTTTTCTTCCCCTCTCTTGCTGCCATATCCCTAAGGGGCCCCATTATGCGCCTGACGTTGGAGCTCCCAACTACCAGTTAGCCCACCCTCTGCGACCACCCAGATCTTGCAGACTGAGGGGCAACCTCTGGAACAGGACAAGCAGCCATGTCCGGCCGAAGATCAGTATCAGCCTGAGACAGAGCCTGAAACCGGTTCATCAGACAAACTGGAGAGGCCTTCCGTTCAGCCCTCCGGAATGTCTTTCGCCCCCTGCCACACCTCGAAACGACCTCCCACTCTACCACAGGTGAGGGATCAGCCTTAATGTGGGCAGTATCCCGGGCAGCCACAGTCGTAGTTCGATCGGGGGATGCGTGGGACGAGTTGGCCGTCCCCGACAAACCTCCATCCGGACCCCCACAGTGATGCCCATTGGCAACAGCCTCAAGCTGTGTGACCGAAGCCAACAAAATGGCTCTGAGCACTATGGGACTTAACATCTATGGTCATCAGTCCCCTAGAACTTAGAACTACTTAAACCTAACTAACCTAAGGACAGCACACAACACCCAGCCATCACGAGGCAGAGAAAATCCCTGACCCCGCCGGGAATCGAACCCGGGAACCCGGGCGTGGGAAGCGAGAACGCTACCGCACGACCACGAGATGTGGGCCCGAAGCCAACACTGCCTGAAGCTGGGAGCGTAGTTCTAAGTTCTTTGTAGTAGCCATCACTCAACAAATCAAACTTCTTCGTTTCATATTGTGTGACGTTTATTTACCGATAGAATCACAATGTCCCCATTGCTCCAGAATTCGTCTATGTGATAGTATGTTTGGCTGGTTTCGATACTTGTAGGGTTCTGACTGTTTCCTGTTGCACCTTTCTCGGCGTCAACGTTTGAGATCCGTCAGAGGACAGATTCAAGAGAATGATTAATTTCTTCTATAGCAGTCCATGTAGGCGTCATTCGAATCTTCAGCTCCTTCGACCGGTGAGGTGGCGCAGTGGTTGGAGAGCGATTTCCTGTGATTTCCCTAAATAGTTCCAAGCAAATGCTGGGACGGTTCCTTTGAAAAGGCACGGCCGATTTCCTTCACCACCTCGAATAAATCCGGTCTTGTTCTCAACTTCTAATGCCCTTGATATCACCGGGCCGTTAACACACAATTCTCCTTCCCTCCTTCAACTTTGACAGAACTGTCGTAGCTGACTCGCTGACTATCTGATGTCTCTCGCGTTCCTGGTATACAGCTAGTACATAATCAAGGGAAACTTCGGGATGACATTATAGCCCCATCTTCTCTTAAGAAACACCAAGAAATTGAGTAGCTTTTCCTTCCCTTTGCTCTACACATTTATTTTTCGAAGGAGTTGTGTTAGAACACGTAACTGTAACAGTTTGTCATCCGCTTTGGTTGCTACACTCACGTACTCAAGGACAGGAAAGCTTGCTTATTCCAGCATAGTTGATGCTCAGCACATTTCAGTGTTGATACATATGCAAAGCCAACATTAGACTATACACTAAATGCAGTATGCTGAGCAGGATAAGCCATTTGTACATCGAAGGAATGTCTTGGATTCACAAATAAGTCTCCATTTAAACTGTTGCTTTCAAAGTTAAACTAAGAAAATACGTCGTGTTTGTTGGTGGCCTGCGTTTTCAATATATAGAAAAATTTGGATGTGTGTAGCAGCACTTCGAGAGTTTTTTAAAGTCCCGTACCTCCCGCGAATCGAACAGCAAGAAAATAATAATGATAAAAACGTATCCTGTGCTAGAACATTTAAGTAGCTTGTCGGAGTACGTTTGCAATGGCGGATATATGACAGAGTTGGCTGGTACGTTGGAAAACCGTTACAATCAAGGCAAGCGAGCTGTGAGCCAATGGGTGTAGGCTGCAATTACAAAACAGTCTCTGTAGGATAATAAGACGAGTTGCTTAAAGTACCAACTAGCAGTGCAATTGAGAGCTAAGATTTGCGACGGAGAAGGAGTAACTATAGAAATTGGTCGTATTCGGATTAATGTCTTTTCTGTATTCTGAAGCTCCCTTGTAACGGATATCAGAACTTCTTGATTCCCATTACCAAATTTCGAACCAGCTTTTGATTTATTAAGTGTTATAAATAAATGAAATACGAGGTACGACAATACAGTAATGAGACTGATGTAAAAAAATATTGCTTACCATTTTAGTCAAGTTTAGTATTGTTTCCTTCAAAGTATTTCCCTTCTGCTTGCACATCCTTTTTCCAACGCTTCTGCCATTGATGATAACATTTCTGGAACCCATCTTCTGTAATATCCTCCAAGACCCTGGTCACAGCTTTTTGGACCTCTTGTGTTGTTTGAAAATGGTGTTCTTTGACCGCCGTTTTGACTCTTGGAAATAAAGAATTGTCGCATGGAGCGATATCTGGTGAATAATGTGGCTGAAATTTTTTTTGAAGCTAGAAACTGCTGTACTGACAGAGCAGTATGGGATGGAGCATTATTGTGATGCAGAATACAATTATCAGCATTGTTGGCACGTACATGAACTCTTTTACGAAGTCTTTCTAAAATTTCTTTGTAGTAATATTGGTTAACTGTTTGTCCAGGAGGCATCCACTCTTTATGAACAATTTCCTTGGAATCAAAGAAGGACACAAGCATGCATTTCACTTTTGACTTTGACATGCGAGCTTTTTTTGGTCTGGGCGATCCCTTTGAGTACCATTGCGAACTGCGGCGTCTGGTCTCTGGACAAAAAAAAAAAAAAAAAAAAAAAACAACTTTCATCACCAGTTATAACACGGCTAGCAATTCTGGATTGAATTCCGTTTGCTCTAACAGATCGACTGCCACCTTTTTCCTTGTTTCTCGCTGTTGTGGTGTGAGACTTTTGGGGCCATTTTTGCACAAATCTTTCTCATAACAAGATCTTCAGTTATTATTAGACGAACCGTTTCTCGATTGATGTTCAGTTCTTCAGCAACTATTTTCACGGATAATCTTCGATCAGATCGTTTGAGTTCACGCACCCTGGCCAAGTTGACATCCGTCCGTGAGGTTGATGGTCGTTCACTGTGGTCTTCATCTTCAATATTCGTTCTGCCTTCACTAAACTTCTTATGCCAACGAAAAACTTGACCTCTTGACATAACCTCCTCTCCAAAAGCTTTCTGAAGCTTACCGTAAGTGGTCGCGTTTCCACCTAATTTGACACAAAAAGAAGTGGCATACCATTGTCCAATATTATGCAGTTCCATTTCTGTGACGAGAGATACGAACATGTGTTAACTTATCACAGCACAACTCATGACTGAGCAGTTGCACCGATGTGCCACTTGGACTAGAAGCAGCTTACAGTCCAAGATCAAAGATATTGTGCCTACACAAGCCTGCATGGTTGCTACATCTTGCAAAGAAGATCAGTCTCATTACTTTATTGTCGCACCTCGTATTCTGAACATCACAGTCTATCCTTTGTTGCCCATGAATAAAATTTTCTCATTTCAGCGGAGCATTCATTAGGATGTCATTATGCATGTCAGATGTTAGTAGCTTAGTGCCACACATTATGGAACAACCGAACAAAGAAATATTAGTTGAAGAAAACTTTAGTGCTTCGTTATTAGGTGAAACATATGGATTGTAAACTGAGATCAGAATATGTCCCCATTTTGATGAAACAACATCGTAATCAAATACGAGGGCTGCACAGAAAGTAAGGTCCGATGGGATGCGGAATGGAAGCGACAGTGAAAATCCGATGGAGCTTTGTACAAATGTGTCGGGCAGTGTCTCTAGTGTGCCTGTCGATCGTGCCACGTCGGACTTTCCAGTTACGAGCACACAGTGAGTATGTAGAAATGCTGTGTCTCCTGTCTATGTATAGCTGGTAGCTGCGAAGTTCAGCCTGATTTCATGCAACCCCGCATAAAATACTTGTCTTGCATTTCCCTCTTAATGACACTTCAGGGCAGCACACAGTATGGGCTATGAGAACACCCTGCAGCATTTTAGATGGGTATTGTCTCATCATCCACCATACAGCCTGGATTTGGCTCCCTCTGATGTTCGTCTCTGCTCACATGAACCGCTGGCTATGAAGACAACATTTTGGTACAGACAAAAAAATTGCAGACCTGCGTAGAAAAGTGGCGGAAAGAACAGGTGGCTGCCATCTATGATGGGTGTACTGGGAAGCTTGCACAACGCTACGACGAGTCTTTTATGTCAGAGGGCGACTGTGTAGTGGAATAGCTGGAAAGTCTAGTCAACTGGTGCAAATGAAACATTTTTGATTTTCACTGTGGTTTACATTTCGCGACCGATCGGACCTTACTTTCCGAATAGCCTTTGTATAAATTATAATTTTAAAAACCAAGATGGCTTGATGTTAATAGTTCGTTTCAGGAACAGTTTTCGATAGTAACTTGCTATCATCCTCATACTGTCGGATCTAATCAACTTAACAAAAGCGCATCGGCTCGGTCCTCAAGGGCTACATCTTTACTGATGTACCAATATTTTCTCCTGTACACCTTATTGGTGCAACGGATATTTTATTAGCATGTTTTATGAATTTGATAAACCGGAGTGGAGTTGTGTTGTTATTATCGGAGCATATTCTCAATATGTCGACGAGACTGATATGTAATTATAATTCTGGGACTTCTGAGACTCTGAGCATGACAGCTAATTACTTTTGAGACTGGTCGTGAAATATACTATTTCACATAAAGCGATCAAGACTTCTAATATTGTCAGTTGCAGTATTAGATATTGCCAACAAAATGCGTACGTTATGTAATCACATACAAATTTATAAAAATTTTAGAAAGTTTCTATAACGATTTTTAATACTTTAAAAATTGGCTACATGTTGCCTCAGTCTCATATAACATTCTTTTCTTCATATGTAGAAGATGTTTGGAAATTTTAGGTTTTATAGGAAGTTTTTAATATATCTGTGACTGTGTACTTGTTTACCTGCTTAAGACCGCTTCAAATGGTTCAAATGGCTCTGAGCACCATGCGACTTAACTTCTGAGGTCATCAGTCGCCTAGAACTTAGAACTAATTAAATCTAATTAACCGAAAGACGTTACACACATCTATGCCCGAGGCAGGATTCGAACCTGCGACCGGAGCGGTCGCTCTGCTCCAGACTGTAGCGCCTAGAACCGCACGGCCACTCCGAAGACTGCTTCCTCCTATTTTGACAACGTCAGATGGGTACAGAAACAACAACATATTAAGCAGATTATTTTCTTTAATTTCTGACTAACAACTGTTTCAAGAGAATTTTTAAGTTCTGTAATGCTATTTTGTCTGAAGTTCCCAACTATAGCTAACCAAAAGAGCACTTAAGGTGATCAGTAGCGATTAACGTTTAGGAGAATGTTTTAATTTAAACTATGAGACTGTCTTTCTTTGGCTTAACATAAATAATGCAAATGTGAATGACTTCACATTTCTCGAAGCTCTGTAAGTACGTATTATGTACGCCGATGGGACGCGTTGGCCAAGTATTTCGGCGGCACTAAATATCTCGCAAAAAAAGATTAGCTCCATAACGGACCGGCGGGCAGCAAAGGCGGTGGACGCGTTTTAAACAGATAAAAACGTAATACGCCGTTAAAAGTTAGAGGACCGGCGAGCGTAAGTGGATTACCCGCTTGCGCTCTCAAAAGAATACGTTCTTCTGCCGGAAAGCTGCCAGACCATTACGGAACATTTACTAATAGTTAAAACAAACCTCAAAAGATTTTAAACTTTGCCGTGGCACTGCAGAATCCGACGCTAGTCCAAAATTAGACGGAAGCTTCCGCCGGCTGCGAAAACCAAATAGCGGAGGAATCTTGCAAGGAATCTCGCTCGCCGACTGCTCTGCGTGGTTGTGAGGGGGGGGGGGGGGGGGGGGGGAAGGGGGGGAAGGGTGAGGGGGTGTCGCAGCCGTGGCTCCGTCTGCTGGGATTCCCCTTCCACTTCCACCCACCGCCCCGCACCCCAGACCCGAGCGAGCTCATTTGCGAGACCGCCAGGCAGCCGGCGAGAGCCCGCCTCGCCTCGATTTATACTTGCTATATACGCGTCTCCGAAGAGCGCGCTGCGTTTGTCACATAATAAAGTGAGAGGAAGGGCGACTGTTAAAGTTAATATCCTTCCATTAACATTCTGCTTCGGAAGTAATTGTTCCTTCCGCCGTAATAGACCAAGTTGCTGTTCTCGCAGCAGAGCTTCGTTAAAGTTGGATGAGTCCGGCGCTAAAACGCTCGGCTGCTGAGAGCATTAAGAGATACTGTAGCGCGGCGTAGCGTCCGTGCCCAGGAGTAGCGGGTGGGGGGGATTCCCTCCGGGCGTGGCAGCTCCAGTACGGTCGCTGGAGCGTGGCGCCAGGCCCGGCATTGTCAAATAGCCGGCCACGTTTCATAAGTTTAAAGGCTAGATTTATATCATCAAAGCTGCTCAGCCCTGAGGATTCAGAAGCTCAGTACATCACGTCCATATGAGGTCTACCTGTTCTTCGTTTTCCTTATTTTTATTTGCTTTTGTCGCAAAGAGCGAGCCTCCATCAGCTACTTCTGAAAGCCACACCTGCATGGTGCTGGTGTTTTGCACAATGTTGCAGGTCCTTAGTCTCATTAGTTTTAAATTAACAAGTAACAAACAAAAGTTTTGCGTGATGTTAGTTTGTTCCCATTTCGTACGAAGCAGAGACATCCCAAAGACCGTTATTCTAACTTCCCTTTTTCTATGAAACATGACTGATTTTTCTCACACTTTTTTCATATTTCACTGTGCTCTGGATTTTAATACAGTCGTCTACATACTTCTTTTCATTTCATTATATTTTCGTTCTTGTAATTGCAGCAAAACCTACACTACTGGCCATTACAATTGATACACCAAGAAGAAATGCAGATGATAAACGGGTATTCATTGAACAAATATATTATACTAGACTGACATGTGATTACATTTTCACGCAATTTGGGTGCATAGATCCTGAGAAATCAGTACCCAGAACAACCGCCTCTGGCCGTAATAAAGGCCTTGATACGCCTGGGCACTGAGTCAAACGAAGCTTGGATGGCGTGTACAGGTACAACTGCCCATGCAGCTTCAACACGATGCCACAGTTCATCAGGAGTAGTGATTGGCGGTTTGTGACGAGACAGTTGCTCGACCACCATTGACCAGACGTTTTCAGTTGGTGAGAGATCTGGACGATGTGCTGGACAGGGCAGCAGTCGAACATTTTCTGTATCCAGAAAGGCCCGTACAGGACCTGCAACATGTGGTCGTGGATTATCCTTCTCAAATGTAGGGTTTCGCAGGGATCGAATGAAGGGTAGAGCCACAGGTCGTAACACATCTGAAATGAAACGTCCACTTTTCAAAGTGCCGTCGATGCGAACAAGAGGTGACCGAGACGTGTAACCAATGGCACCCCATACCATCACGCCGGATGATACGCCAGTATGGCGATGACGAATACACGCTTCCAATGTACGCTCACCAATGTCGCCACACACGGATGCGACCATCATGATGCTGTACACAGAACCTGGATTCATCCGAGAAAATGACGTTTTGCCAGTCGTGCACCCAGGTTCGTCGTTGAGTACGCCATCGCAGGCGCTCCTGTCTGTGATGCAGCGTCAAGGGTAACCGCAGTCATGGTCTCCGAGCTGATAGTCCATGCTGCTGCAAACGTCGTCGAACTGTTCGTGCAGATGGTTGTTGTCTTGCAAACGTCCCCATCTGTTGACTCAGGGATCGAGACGTGGCTGCACGAACCGGTACAACCATGCTGATGCCTGTCATCTCGACTGCTAGTGATACGAGGCCGTTAGGATCCAGCACGGCGTTCCGTATTACCCTCCTGAACCCAACGATTCTATATTCTGCTAACAGTCATTGGATTTCGACCAACGGGAGCAGCAATGTCGCGATACGATAAACCGCAATCGCGATAGGCTACAATCCGACCTCTATCAAAGTCGGAAACGTGATGGTACGCATTTCTCCTCCTTACACGAGGCATCACAACAACGTTTCACCAGGCAACGCCAGTCAACTGCTGTTTGTGTATGAGAAATCGGTTGGAAACTTTCCTCTTGTCAGCACGTTGTAGGTGTCGCCATCGGCGCCAACCTTGTGTGAATGCTCTGAAAAGCTAATGTTTTGCATATCACATCATCTTCTTCCTGTCGGTTAAATTTCACGTCTGTAGCACGTCATCTTCGTGGTGTAGCAATTTGTATTGAGCAGTAGTGTATTTCGTTTTCTTACAAACGTATAGCAAATTCGACTGCCTTGACAGTAATTCCTCCAACGTTCCAGGTGGGAACTTCTCGAGCTTAACTAAACGACTATGTCATGTTCTTATTTCTTGCTCATATTCTGTCCCGGTAATCAGTCGAGTTTCTGAGGGTCGAATGTACTCGCTAAGAACATTTATGGACACTGGCCCATCGAAGGTAGGACTAATAATGGGTCTGCCATGCCTGAGCCTTACTAGCCACAGCTGGTAACAACCACGTGAGTATGGTGCTCGATGTTATTGTTATATCAAAGATGTTTGTTCATCAGATCCTCAGCTGCTAGATAGGTTATACAAATGGCAGGTGAGGTTGACAGCTTGCTGAAAGAAACTGTTTATTCGCGTCATCATCCCTTTAGTAATTTTTTATGCGGATGACCTAACTCTGATTGCAGAGAATGATGACTGACAGATAGGGGTCTGTAAATCGTGGCAGGTAGCCTCAGGTACAACCTAACATTTCCTGTAGTATAAAGTGATGGCATTTCACGGCATACAACTAGTAGGATGAAAAATCGTCTTGAATAATAAAATCTTGTCGCCATTTAAACTTCTTAAATATCTAGATTGCAATAGCACTTACCAAAATAACCATGACATGAACCAAAAATTAATTAAACTTACTTCAGTAGGTGGAAAAAGCAGGAAACCTCCTGTTACTCCCCTACTTATACAGATATGCTATTGTTATACATAACACCCTGGTTTCAACATTACGACATGACACGAGACGACAGATACGATCCTTTAACACTTAATGTTTCAGTTTTTCAAAACGTGGGATGTATATTTATTTTAGTTTGAATATGATTCAATTAAATTATAAATTCTGAAATATGAACTGCCTTTTTGTTACTCAATCCTAACATCAATTTCTAAGAAACATATACATAAAAATTATCTCAACGGTCGTTTGTAATTTCTACATATCAACTGGACTACGTATTTTCGATGAAGAGTCAAACATAAACTCTTACTATAAAATTCCGTAACGCAGGTGAAAATCCTCCTCAGGAACGGCCGGTGCACGGGCACGGTCTCAGTGATTGAGAAGGAGTAGGGAAAGGTGTGCCGGTACGCCCTTCGTCGTGGGCTAGGGACTGGAGGAGCGTGCCGGCTTGTTCCTCGTATTGAATGGGTTAATGCAAGTTGACAATCCTGGCACCTCTTTGAAACCTTATCAAGGACAGATTGAATATTCATAAAGCTTCATTTAGACTGTGCTTCGAGGTAGATAACTTTATCGTCTGCAAAAAGTCTGAGGTTAATATTAATATTGTCTGGAGGATCATTAATATACAAAATGAACAACAAAGGACACCCTGCCGCGGGATGCCTCTGAAGTTACTTCTGTGTGAGTCAATGACAATCCATCCAGGATAACATGCTGCTTCATCTCTACCAATGTAGTCCAGTCACAAACTTCGTCTGATACCCTGTACGATCGTACATTTAATTATAAACGCAAGCGTGGTAATGATCTCTTAGGAAATCTAGAAATACTGCATCTGCTTAACTGCCTTCATTCATGCCTTTGAGGATGTCGTGTGGGAAAAGTGCGGATCTGGTATCACATGATGTTCTGAAGCCATGCTGATTGGCATTGAGTGGGTCGTTCCGTTAAAAGCACCTAGTTATTCTTGAGTACAGAATATGGTCTAAGATTGTACAAGAAATGGGTGTAAACATATTGGAGGGTAGTTTTTTGGATAATTTCTGCTACCCGTCTTGTAGACACGGGTGACCTGTGGTTTCGTCCAGGTGCTGGGCAAGATTTTTTGTTCGAGTTATGTACGACAGATTAACATATGGGCTAAATTAGATAGCGTGTAGAACATAGCAGGGATTGCATCGGGACGTGGGCCTTTTTTAACTGAACACTGAATTCAGCCAACATGAGCAAACGAGAAGGGAGTTTCACACACGAAAACAGGCCACCGACTCCCACAAAAGCCCCACGCACTGTCATACACTATTTATCGAGAGCACTAGCTCGGGAGTGGCAGGCAGTACTACCACAAGTCAATGAATTTAGACAAATATACCATCAAAGACACCACAGAAAAATAAAAAAGACGTAAGGACCACAATGGGCGAATAAAATAACTTCGCTTACATACGTGATCGACATCTTGTACCCGCAGCTGAGAACCTTGTTATTCTGATGCCGTCACTTTAGCATCCACACAAACACGGAAGTGACAGACATAAAATGTTCTTGGGTGCTGTTCCCCATGCATAACAGCGAGGAAATGGTAAGCCGACAGCCTACAACCGTAACCGTCAGTTCACAGTGTGCATTCAGGTGTCGTACTTGGTACAAGGCAGGTAGACAGCCTGTATTCAGTGAAATTACAATTAAATCAATACCATTAGCTGCTGACGGGGGTTGATATACATAAACGGGGACAGTTAAAAATGTGTGCTCCGACTGGGACTCGAACCCGGGATCTTGGTGTTAATGCGGCAGACGCTCTATCCATCTGAGCCACCGAGGACACAGAGGATAATGCGACTGCAGGGATTTATCACCGGCACGCTCCCAGTGAGACCCACATTCTCAACTTATAGTCCACACACTACATTAATAGTGCCCCTGACATTATACCCATTGCACGCGGCAGACAATCCACCGAATCCCGTAAGAGTTCAGGCAAATTGTGTGCATCCGCACTGAAGAAGGTCATCAGCCGGCTAGCCTTAAACGATATGACGATGGCATCTGTTCTTTCGGACATGTCCTAAAGAACATATGCCATCTTCATAATGTATTCAATTATGCTTACGGTACAACATTCATACGGGCACCATACCGTGTCCGCGACACCAAGAAATGTCCGACAAACAAACAACATATACTCGACGGGCACGACTCAGGGCTACCCTTTTCCCTCACTGGCACAGCTGCAGCTCCAACATACGAGTTTGCTGCTACCCAACGCACTCGAGCAGACCATGTGTTCCTTCCCTTGTTCATAGGCCAACACCAGACTAACAGACAGCGCCAGCCAATGCGGCTGCTGAGTCCATTCACGGCAAGGCTCTCGCTTATCTACACGTAGTGACATGCTCGCATGGCTCAATTACCATAAGCAAACAAAAAATTTGTCCAACTGATTTGAACATGTAAACATTTAATAAGTGGGGAAAAAGGTTGTAACATTGAAAAATAGTGTTGGGGCAGGTGGATAGAAACAGAAACCTACGAAGTGAAACTATACTGCATATAAAGCCAAAGGTGGTGGAAGTGGTTACTGATTTGAAGAAAGAATCCTGGAAAAATAAGTACAAACATGAATAGAATCGCCAAAACACGTGGTGGTAGCAAGCAGGTGGATGCAAAAGTTAAAAATGAGAGTTAACCATGAAATAAATTACCTGTAATCGTGTACCCTTTAGCTCAGTGATTACATCACCAGCTCGTACCAACCAAACTAAGTGAGTGTGGAATACTGGGGTTGTAATGGCTGAAACTCTGAGACACGCTCGACATCTGTACTCTAACATGGAGAAATACATCTCTGCAGTTGTCTGCAACAACCAGAACCGAGTGTTCTCTCTTAGGCACATCCTCAGTATACCCCTTGACCTCCCGGCCACAAGTGTGTTCTGACTTTACTCTCCGAATCTTGGATAAATCTTCCAGAGTAGGAATGTCGTCAACCAGTTTCAGCTCTCCCTATATACGTAAATTGTTACACATGGCTATTTGTAAGTTGGATTAATTTCATTTATGACTCGACGATATTTTAGTCATGGCGCACTAACATTTTAAGTTTTATGAAGTGCACAATTTTATTCTGATAGTTTAGAACTAGGTGCAGTTCGCATACTACCTTGAGATTTTATCTCGATCTGACTGAATATTTGTGTATTCTTCTTCAGATACTGTTCCATTATTATAATTATTATTATTTCAAAGGATTATACTTCAGTCATCAAGTGGAATAATTTAAACTGAGGTAAAATGGCTATTTTTAAATACTGCTTTCTGTGAAACTCTTCGTTGTGTCTTTTAGTGGTCACTGACGGTTTTTCGAAATTGTAGTTGCACTACTCAATATTTGCAGTGTAAATACGATTCCAAAAGGCAGTCGTTCTATTAAAGACTGAGGCAGTGTTTCCCATAAAATCTCACCGAGGAATCGTCCACGTATTATCAGTGTAAATAATTCTAGTCACTGATGAATGTATAGTGCAAAGCACAATATAAGTAGCTGGATGTCTGGTTACTGTGACATGAGTATTTCAGTACAGTCATGGTGAGGCATAATATACAATGCTACAATATTACCTCCTCCAGTGGAAAAATTTCTCTCATACCTTCACCAATTATATGTTTTGTGTCTCAATTATACTGATTGTACATTGCTTGTATGCATAATTTGTTGTCACTGATATATTGAACATGATGCCCGATCATACAGAAAAATAGGAAACAACACTCTCGTGAGTCAAGTAAGTGAATTAAGTTATTTGGGTGGGAGAGTAACTAACAGCAAGAGGGTTGGAACTGAGACAAAACAAGAATCCCAATTGTGAAGCCTAACTATAAAAATGAATGTAATATGCTGATAAGCACAGTAAAGTATTTCCAGAGATTTTCCTTTGGAACCTTTTAAATTGTGAATAGCTCTGGAAACCAAGAAAAGATGGAAAGACGAAGAAATTTACTTGTCAATATCGAAAAGGACAACAAATACTCCCCGAGGAGGTACATAATGGAGGATTTTACCAGAGATACATTTTCATCTATCTTGTAAAAAAGGAAAGCCCAGTTACTTCTCCAAATAATTCGGAACAACACTCACCAGAAGAACATCTTTGAGGCGGAACTTCTAGCCATAAAATATCATGACGCTGGTCTGGGACACCGCTGCTTCAAAATTTGAACGGAGCGATCTGTGATAGCTGTAAACGACTGACTCAGATGACAAACGATAGCGGGATTACTGTGTCCATCAAGGACAAGCTATAAAAGATATTGTTAGGAATTTAAGGTCTGAAAATAATTCACTGGCAAAATCTGTCATGTGAACCACATCTACTACATTCTTTTCCTTCCATGGTGGTATGTCATCAGTATATCAACAATGCATTGATGAAACGAAAGCCGTCGACAGTGATCGCTATTCCACGTGCCGAAGGTAGAGACAAGACTTCCTCCACTCCTATGCCTTCCCTGGTCAGGAACGCCACACTGCTTCTACCCTCATCGTGCACTGAATAATTTGCGTCGTAACCGTAGAACTCCGGCGGCGATGTGAAACGCACTTCCTGTAGGAGCACAATATCCATTTGAAGTTTAAGTGGTGTTCGGATGCCATTAATGTTGATCGCCGCAATGCGGCACACCTGGCGTGTGTTCATCAGTTGGAGGCGGGGCTCACCAAGCGATGGTGTTGAAAACCAAACTGCTGTCGGGTATCGGCGCCCCCTCGCTTCTGATCACACTAAGTCGTTCAGCATTCCCCGTCCCCTCCTGGCGCATGACCAGGACTATCCTAGATCGCCATGTCCGTGTCTTCATCCTGCTCCTGTTGGTCATTTCCTGCTCCCAGTCCCCCAGCATATATCCAGAGCCGGCCGGAGGATGGCTGACAGCGGTGTCACCGCTCTGATGTTGGACAATCGTCATCGCCACTGCTGCCTTCCGGTCATCAGAAGTGAAGTTATCGTCGCTGTGCAACTCCTGCGCCGTCATCTCGGTATCTGTTGAATCCACTGGTCGCAGGTCGATACTGTCGTTGTCGTGCGCTGTCCCCTCGGGACTATGGCTATCGTCAGCAGAAGTCAGTCGTCGCTTCAGTGAACACTGTTTCCGTTGTCTTGCTTCCGCGTGGGCTGTTTGGATACGCATCCTCCGTCTTGGGCCTGGTTTATCACGCTCTCGGTGGAAGCGCTGGCAGGCACCGCGGTTGAGCCTGGAACGATCTTCAGCTGCATCTCTTGTATGGGGTCCGGTGTCTGCTGCGATTGAACCGTTAGTCGGAGTTTCAATCCGTTGGTATCCATGTTCTCTACAGTGTGCAGCTGCTGGTGTCCACCGGAAATATCCCTCACTTCTACTCTCAGGGCCTCCACAAAGGTCATCAGCAATACAATCATCTGTTGTATCACCTGAACGTTACTAAAAGGATAGTGCGACTGCAGAGACTTATCTCTGGCATGCGCACCGTGAGACCCACACATTCAACTTACTGTCCACACACTACATTTGTAGTGCCCCTGCGCATTATACTCGCGGCAGTCAATCTACTGTTTCCCGTAAGAGATCGGGCAATGTGAATGCATCCGCACTGAAGAAGATCATTGGCCGGTAAGCCTTATCTATACGAAGAGGGTATCTTCATAGAAATTATTAATAATATTATTAGTGATACAAATAATGTAAATACGGCAAAAATAATGGTATACTCTGCGTGTAATTATTAAACAGTAGCTATTAAAACATGTACATGCAAGTAAGAAGAAAGAAGTATACCCATGTTAAGTCACTTATACAAGTTATGTGTAACGAAGTCATGGGGTAATATCATGTTGTTCCGGTCTGATCACACTGATTCTACCCAGATTTACCCAGACTTTACTTTATCTGTAAAATTTCTTCTGTATAATAAGGAAAGTGAAGAATCGTTTAACACGGCTTACGTTCGTAAGGCCTATTAAAAGTGTTATTCATCGTATTATTAGTTTCATATAATAATACGATGGTATTATTGAACACAAAATAACACAAAGTGAAATAAACAACGACAAATACGTAACAAATTATTTTGCTTAACAACAACGCATCTGACACTACCAAGCCTCATGGCGGTACTGAATTTTCCGCCTATCATGGTCTAACGGCCAGTAAACAATACGAGCATTCCCGGTTTCACCCTACATACCCGATTATCCCACGTACCCCTACCTGAGAACACCTATCCGTTTTCTTTCAGTACTTGATATAACGCGTCCTTTTGTTCTACTGACAAATCGTCAATTTGATCAATACTTCGCATAAAGCTGTGTTCTTCTTCCTACAGTTCCGTAATAGTCCGAATAAGGTAATGCTCTGAAATATTTCCAAAACCCTCTTTTTCATCTGTCCTGATAAACTCCATTCTACCATCCTCAAATTCATTCATCGACTAAAACTGAAATTGTAGTCTCTAATTTGTACTTGACATACTATTATTTTTGTGGTACATTCAATAATGACTAGTTGTTTTACTAGCCAGTCAGTGCCAATAGAACATCTGTGCTCACTACTAGTGCAGGAAAAAACTCAGGTGTAAGTAACTGACCAATATAATTTTTACACTAGAATTCTTTTAAATTATTTAAAAAGAATGCATTTGATGCGTAACGTATCTAATAATAAATAATTCCCATATACACTATGTGATCAAAAGTATCCGGACACCTGGTTGAAAATGACTTACAAGTTCGTAGCGCTCTCCATCGGCAATGCTGGAATTCGATATGGTGTTGGCCCACCCTTAGCCTTGATGACAGCTTCCACTCTTGCAGGCATACGTTCAACCAGGTGCTGAAGGTTTCTTGGGGAATGACAGCCCATTCTTCACGGAGTGCTGCACTGAGGATAGGTATTGTTCGGTCGGTGAGGCCTGACACGAAGTCGGCGTTCCGAAACATCCTAAAGTTGTTCTATAGGATTCAGGTCAGGACTCTGTGCAGGCCAGTCCATTTCAGGGATCTTATTGTCTTGTAACCACTGCGCTACAGCCCGTGCATTATGAAGAGGTGCTCGATCATGCTGGGAGACTCAGTCACCATCCCCGAATTGCTCTTCAACAGTGGGAAGCAATGTGCTCAAAATATCAATGTAGGTCTGTGCTGTGACACAGCCACGCAAAACAACAATGGACAGAAGCCCCCTACATGAAAAAGACGGCTACACCATAACACCACCGCCTTGCCGCAGTGGTAATACCGGTTCCCGTCAGATCACCGAAGTTAAGCGCTGTCGGGCTTGGCTAACACTGTATGGGTGACCATCCGGTCTGCCGAGTGCTGTTGGCAAGCGGGGTGCACTCAGCAATTGTGAGGCAAACTGAGGAGCTACTTGATTGAGAAGTAGCGGCTCCGGTCTCGGAAACTGACATACGGCTGGGAGAGCGGTGTGCTGACCACATGCCCCTCCATATCCGCATCTAGTGATGCCTATGGGCTGAGGATGATACGGAAGCCGGTCGGTACCGTTGTTGGGCCTTCATGGCCTGTTCGGGAGGAGTTTAGAGTTTTACTACACACGCTGGCAGATGACGACCACCAGGCATTCCGCATACCCACACCCTGCCATCGGTTCGCACATTGTGTACTGTGATTTGTCACTCCGCACAACGTTTTTCCACTGTTCAATCGTCCAATGTTTACGCTTCTTATACCAAGCCAGGCGTCGTTTGGCATTTATTAGCATGATGAGTGGCTTATGAGCAGCCACTCCACAGTGGTATCCAAGTTTTCTCACCTCCCGCCTAATTGTCGTAGTACTTGCAGTGGATACTGATGGAGTTTGGAATTCCTGTGTGATGGTCTGTATAGATGTATGCCTATTACACATTACGACCCTCTTCAACTGTCGGCGGTCTCTGTCAGACAACAGACGAAGTCAGGTCAACAGACGAAGACGGCTTGTACGCTTTTGTGCTGTACATGTCCCTTCACGCTTACACTCCACTATCACATTGGAAAAAGTGGACCTAGGGATGCTTGTTGTTGTTGTTGTTGTGGTCTTCGGTCCTGAGACTGGTTTGATGCAGCTCACCATGCAACTCTATCCTGTGCAAGCTTCTTCATCTCCCAGTACCTGCTGCAACCTACATCCTTCTGAATCTGCTTAGTGTATTCATCTCTTGGCCTCCCTCTTCGATTTTTACCCTGCACGCTGCCCTTCAATACTAAATTGGTGATCCCTTGATGCCTCAGAGCATGTCCTACGAACCGATCCCTTCTTCTAGTCAAGTTGTGCCATAAACTCATCTTCTCCCCAACTCTGTTCAGTACCTCCTCGTTAGTAATGTGATCTACCCATCTTATCTTCAGCTTCTTCTGTAGCACCACATTTCTAAAGGTTCTATTCTCTTCTTGTCCAAACTATTTATTGTCCATGTTTCACTTCCATACATGGCTACACTCTATACAAATACATTCGGAAACGACTTCCTGACACTTAAATCTATACTCGATGTTAACAAATTTCTCTTCGTCAGAAACGTTTTCCTTGCCATTGCCAGTCTACATTTTATATCCTCTCTACTTCGACCAACGTCAGTTATTTTGCGCTCCAAATAGCAAAACTCCTTTACTACTTTAAGTGTCTCATTTCCTAATCTAATTCCCTCAGCATCACCCGACTTAATTCGACTACATTCCATTATCCTAGTTTTGCTTTTGTTGATGTTCATCTTATATCCTCCTTTCAAGTCACAGACGATTCCGTTCAACTGCTCTTCCAAGTCCTTTACTGCCTCTGACAGAATTTCAATGTCATCGGCTAACCTCAAAGTTTTTATTTTTTCTCCATGGATTTTAATACCTACTCCGAATTGTACGCCGAATGCTTAGTAGTGTGGAAATCTCGCGTATAGACGTATGGCACAAGTGCCACCCAATCACCTGACCACGTTCGAAGTCCGTGAGCTCCGCGGAGCGCCCCATTCAGATATCGCACGATGTCTAGTGACTACTGAGGTCGCTGATATGGAATTCCTGGTTCAAAAATGGTTCAAATGGCTCTGAGCACCATGGGACTTAACATCTGAGGTCATCAGACCCCTAGAAATTAGAACTACTTAAACCTAACCAACCTAACGACATCACACACATCCATGCCCGAGACTGGATTCGAACCTGCGACCGTATCGGGAATTCCTGGTAGTAGGTGGCAGCACAACGCAACTCATATGAAACACGTATGTTTTGTAGGGCATCCAGATAGTTTTGATCACACACTGTGTCTCTGTTAGAACTAATCAAGAAGAGATCAAAAAGTTTCCATTCGAAGGCCGACAGTCAATAATCGGTATGGCAATCACGTAGAATCGGCGCGATCACTGAGGCAATCATCCAAGTGACACAGAAGGTTGAAGATATCCGTTTAGTAGGAAACAGTGTGCTACTGCGTGAAGTCGGTAACAGCCTTCTGCACGTCCTCGTCCCACAGGGATCGTCGACCCTACAAGGTCTTTAAGTGACCGGAGACATGGTAGTTGTATTATGGTCGGGAGAGGAGGGGGGGGGGGGGGACCAGGACTATAGAGCCGGAGCACGAGTGTTTCCCACTTGAGCTGGCGTAACTCCTGCTTACGACATTTGCGATAATGGAACCTGCGTTATTATGAAGCAGCAGCACCACCCCTTACCACATCGTTGGTTTTCAACAGACATGCTGCCCCAAACATTTCTTCATTCTTCGATGGATGTCTGCCAGTGTTTGTCCGTCGGTAGCCTAGGAGACAATAACGGCACGTTGTCTTGCTTGGACACATTTGGTAATTACGTCGCGTTTACCTCACGCACGTCGGAAAGTCACGAATGCCACACTAATTCCTTACCTACCCGTGGGTGCAAACCCACCCATATTGGGGTCGAGCATTGTTGTGTACACGCTGCAGCAACGTGAACAACGGTGACTTTTTTATCGCTCCTTGTGCTCTGAGTCCGGGTATCCGACTGTCTGCTCTCATTATCTTCCTACAACAAATCATTTTCTACTGCAAGGTTCTTCCACGAATTCCGTCCAATTTTTGTTGCTTGTTCTCTGAACGGAGGTCTCTTCCACCTCCTATTCTCTAGATCTTTCACAGTTTTTTCTCTTTGACGAACACTAAGATCGTCTCGATTTCTGTTTTTATCAACTTTAACTTGTATTGCTACTGGGTCCTCGTGAGATTTGCTAATCTATGGAAACGCATCTCGTAATAAATATTTTTCCCCTGATTTTCACTAGCCTCTGTTTTGCCCTCATTATAGTTGGCTTCCTTATTTGTATTCAGGTAAGAAAGCACTAGATCTTCTGTGAATATATACGACTCTTTCTCAAGTTTACTCTGTTCTACCACAAAACCATCTGAATCGTACTTTCATTAGTATCTTGCACCCACGTGTTTACTTACTTATATCACCTCAACACTTACGTATGCAGTTTGGCGCAGAGATGTTTCTGCATCATCAAATACCTCATTTCCTTTGCTTTCACTATCTCCTAAATCACTTTCTCTGTTTTCTGCTTGTTTAGTGCCATCTTGTTCAGGGAATACAAACTCATCATCGCAGTCATTAACGAAATTTTCTACTTGTACTTTATAAACACCGAAATCATCGTGGTTTTCCACTAACCTCATGATTGGATTATTTTCGTCTCCTTCGAAAGTTATCGATTTAACTGTCATGAGTCTCAGTATATAATCTCCACCTTTGTGCTATCTCCTGTATTTCCATCAATGTTGAGGTCAAACTCCAAACTACGATTCGTTGTTCATTCTTTGAACTGGTCCCTCTGCGACTTGTTCTATGTTTACGTCTGAAGTTTGAACTCATATTTTATTCCGACTATAGAGTACTGCTCGAGTGTTTGGAATCTGTACCAGGTCGCGTTGCAGGAAGATGTCGATGCGATTCAGAGGCTTTCCGTTCTGATAATGTTTTGACCTTCTGCCCATAACCTCGTCTCGAAAATACATACTCCTATGACTCTTGTCTTCTTTTGGCCAACTACTTTCATCCGTGCCCGCCAGGCTTTAGACCTGTGTGGAACTAGTTTCCCTCATTATTGTGAATTCTGTTATCATGGAAAGTACCTCGCTTACTGTTAATAAAGCAGTCTCCATCATGTCCTCTCATTATGTTCATTTCTGGTTCGTTGCAATCACGCCTATCATACGCATTCATTTTGTCAAATTTTCGTGTTGTACATCTACATATATACGCAGCAATCCACCGTACAGTGCGTGGCGAAGGATGCCCTGTGTGATTACTTTCCTTTCCTCATCCACTCGCAAATAGAGCGAGGGGTAAATCAGTATCTATATGCCTCCGTACGAGCTCTAATTCTTCTTATCACCATTTTCCTTACTCAAAATTTACGACTGTAGAAACGTTCTGCATTGGACTTCAATGGCCGCTTCCTAAATTTTTTCAGTTACGTTCCTAGAAAAGAGCGTCGTTTTCCCCTTCAAGGGGAACCCATCGGTAACAAATCCAGCAGCACGACTCGGAACTGCTGCGGTGTCTTCTTTTGATCCAACCTGTTGTGGATCTCAAACATTCGAGAAGAACTGAAGAACCGGTCGCAGTAGCGTCCCATATGCGGTCTCCTTTGCACATGAACCACGCTTTCCCAAAATTCTCCCAATAAACCGAACTCTAGTCCTACTATAATCCTTACATGTACGTTCTATTTCATATTACTTTGCTTTGTTACGCCGAGATATTTAATCTGTGATACTGTGTCAAGCAGCACTTTAATAATACTGTATTCGAACATTACGCCTTCGTTTGTCCTACTCATCTGCGTTACCTTACATTTTACTACATTAAGCGCTGGCTGCTGTTCATCACACCAAACAGGAATTTTGTCTACGGCACCTGGTGCCCACCTACATCATCGATGACACCTCTCAGTGCGATGACACTTCAGAATGCGGCTCACCCTGTCCTCCAGATCATCTACGTATGTAGAAAATAATTGCCTTATTGTCACATTCCCTGAGGCATTCCTGACGATACCCTTGCCCCTGATGAAGTCTCACCGTCGAAGCCAAAGAACTGTGTTCTGTTACTTAAGAAGTCTTCGAGCCACTCACATGTCTGGGAACATATTCTGTATGCTCATACCTTGATTAACAGTCCGCGATGGGGCACCGTGTCAGATGCTTTTCAGAAATCTACGAATATGGAATCCTCCTCTTGGCTTTCATCTATAGTTTTCAGGATATCACGTGAGAATACGACAAGCAGTGTTTCGCACGACCGATGCTTTCTAAAGCTGTGCTCATTCGTGGACAGAAGCTTCTCCCTGTCAACGAAATTTATTGTACTCGAACTGAGAATATGTTCAAGAATTCTGCAGCGAACCGATATCAAGTACATTGGTTTGTAATTTCCCGGGTCCATTCCTCTATCCTTCTTATGTAGAAGAGTCACATGCACATTTTTCCCAGTAGTTTGGGATTTTGTTCTGGGCGAGAGATTCGCAATAAATGCCAACTCAGTAAGGGGCCAATTCTTAAGAATATCTTTCTAAAACCGAATTCAGATTACATCTTGACCTGGCGACTTATTTGTTTTTAACTCTTTCAGTGTTTTTTTCTGTATGCCAGGGATTCCTATTATTACTATGTCCTCCATACGGGAGTCTCTGTGATGGTGAAATGGCGGTGTAGATGTACAATTCTCCACTCGCGTCCTCTTGCGTGTGTCGCGCCATTGATCTTCATTCTCTGCTTTTTGCAAAAACGCATCATAAGTTTAGTTTTGAGTATTCAGTAAGTTTTTTCCAATTTCCATATTATCTACGTTTAATACTTCCTGTCTTCCAGTGCAGTTGTCGTGGAATTCCTGCCACGATTGTCTGGCATTCGTGTGACGACATATTCCCGCCAAAAATTGTTCTGTTTTTCGGTAGACATAGAATTCTTCGAAAAACTGGTCCTTACACTCTGTAGATAATGGGTTAATGGGTGTCTAGATTCAGACCCCATATTTTAGTATTTCGTCCGCAGCTCGCTGTCGTACGGTAGCGTTCTCGCTTCTCACGCCCGGGTTACCGGGTTCGATTCCCGGCGGGGTCAGGGATTTTCTCCGCCTCATGATGACTGGGTGTTGTGTGACGTCCTTAGGTTAGTTAGGTTTAAGTAGTTCTAAGTTCTAGGCGACTGATGACCATAGATGTTAAGTTCCATAGTGCTCAGAGCCATTTGAACCATTTTTTTAATATTTCCCCCTAGGGCACCAGTCACTGTACTGATTTTGTCCACATTTTTCGCATCCAGAGATACTCGTTATTTATAAAATGTGAAGGGTTCCCACAACTCTGCTTCATTTAACGGATTATATTTTCTGAATATGGCCTGTAATTGTTGATGCAATGAATCTGTTTCATTGTATTCAGTGGCAGCATTCCCCAATGTTTTTTTGCATACGCAAGAGATACCGTGTTCTGAACAGTCGAAACTACGTTTATTGATTTTGAAATATCTACATCTTTTTTCCGTTGAAATTTCCGTCTTTGACACTGAAATTAAAGCTTGTATTTTTCCATCTACCACTGGTTGAACTTTCTCTTCGATTCGATGTTTTATTGAATCGACTCTAGATTCAACACCAGTAATCCGCGTTTGAGCTTGTGATAGCTCCTTTTTCACAGAACCCATAGAGTCGCTAAGTTCTATGAATCTGTCACTCTGTTGAGTCAAAACAGGTAATTTCGTCGCCATTTTGCGTTCTAGTTTCTATTTTCTTCCATTTTTTGTTTGTCCCAGCTGAGTTGTGTCATAAGTGTGTAAGATGCCCATAATACTATTACATGTCACAGCTCTCATGCGACCACACATGCTTCTTGGTATCTGCATTCTTTCAGTTTCAAAAGGTCGTCAAACCTCTGCTACACTCTCATCTAGTAGTCTGCTCTCTGGTTTTCACGTCCAACGGACGCTGAGTGACTGTCCTGACTTCATTTAGACGTGAAACTGCGTTGGAATCTTAAGTCCGTTTGTCCCCATGCATTTCGCTGCAGTTGTCACTTGTTGGTAATCAGGTCATGTGTACATGTGTGCGTTGTCCTCATTTGCTGCGTCACTATTCGGCTGCATTTTGAATTCCGTTACCACTTCAATATCGCAGATTAAATTCTAGTTTCACCACTCCCGTTCCTACCTAACTGTTAAGTAAAACTTAAGTTTTTCGCAAAGTTTTGGTATAATTTTATTTTACTTTTTTGCACGTCCGTGTAATTTACATCACTGTACGGTTACCTGTTACCAAAATTACCAACGAAGCACTTTCTGTGCAACAGAATTCCGGAAAAAATCTGTCACATGATATAACGTGTTACCGAAGGTTACACTTTACACAGGCCTACGCAGCGGATTACTCCAAGTCCTGTCGCAGTTGCCTCATGTTACCCCTCATGATTCTACGATGTGTCGTTTTATGTAGCGATAAATTGCGTACACCGGAGTACTTACTTATTAGTTACCGAGATCACTTTCACTATGCGACCAATGGGTCTTATTATTGTGTGATGTTTTTCAAAGTCGTTTAAGTAGGCCAACAGCGGTCAAAACTTCAATACTGAGCTACGAAAGCCACTGTTCCGCCTCTTCGGCCGCTGTGCGCAAAACTGGGTACTAAACCTGTCATTTACGTGCTAATGGCACAGCGAACATAAAAACATTACCCTGCTACTCAATGTAGTATTTGCAATCTTATTACGTGGACAAATAAGGACAGTATCATCACTATTTTTCTAATGTGAACCGTGTGTACTCTAATTGCATGGTTGTTACACAAAACAGGCAATCGGCTATTGATTCCAACGTAACTGCTGCATATAGGAGATCAAAATATGTGTGAATTCCTAAGGGACCAATCTGCTTAGGTCATTGGTCCCTAGACTACTTAAACTAACTTAAATTAACGTAGGCTAGGAACAACACCCACACCCATGCCCGAGGTAGGACACGAACCTCCGGCGGGAGCAGCCACGCAGTCCGCGACATTACGCCTCAAACCGCGCGGCAGCTCCGCGTGGCTACAGGAGATCAATCGTATACTTCGGCCTGTGTTACAAAAGCAGTGCCTTAAACTGAGCACTGTCCACCTACGATGTCATTTTGACACCGTGATGATATCCAACAGCTTCCTTGCAGGCAGAGATATTTGTAACTCACCTTATTAAACCTTTTGAAATAAATATAATGACTAGGTTCTTACTATTGCCAAGCTATGAAGAAGCTAAGTTACGATATTTAACTACCTAACTCCTCCCGAACAGGTCATGAAGGCCCAATGGTACCGACCGGATGTCGTATCATCCTCAGCCCACAGGCGTCACTGGATGCGGATATAGAGGGGCACGTGGTCAGCACACTCCTCTCCCGGACGTATGTCAGTTTCCGAGACCGGAGCCGCTACTTCTTAGTCAAGTAGCTCCTCAGTTTCTCTCACAAGGGTTGAGTACACCCAGCTTGCCGACAGCGCTCGGAAGACCGGATGGTGAAAGGTGGCTACACTGAGCCACAGCGCCAGAGATTGCACCAAAGAGTATTATTCCGCCGCCTCCACTGGCAGTGCTTGTCGAGAACTCGTAGTAGTCAGTGCTTGCTGAGATGTCGTAGTGAAAAGTTCTTGTCGAGAAGTCGTAGTGGAGAGTGCTTGTTCCATGTTTTATGCAGTTGTTTGATGGGATAGACAGCAGATGTTGTTCTAATGGAGATTTTGTAATGATCAGAGTGCTTTTCGTCAATATATATGAAGGTAAAATATTCCCTGTTTTTTTTTTTTCATTATTTCAGTGTCTTAAATAATGCGTCATTACAGGTTCAGTCAACAAAGCATCTGGCTTGTGTTCTTGTATTAAAGTGTAATTCTGGTTTTCTTCCGCAATTATAGTATTTCTATTTTTTTTAATTACTTCAGTATAAATGGTATTTAAAATTTCTTGTCTTGTTGAAGAAGAACCGTGCCAGATGTGTACGTTGAATCACACTCCCACACACAGAACACCTACACTTGTGTTTTGGTTTCGTAGGTTTTATAGTTGCTGGGGACTTAATTAATTAATTGTGTTAACGAAAATTTTCTTTCATTCTTTGTCGTTATTCTATGCTGTCAGATTGCGTACTTAAACTAGTCAGGGCCAACCGTTTACGAGACTTCGTAACCGAACAGACAGTTACTAAATCAAAAAATTAAAAGTATTTGCATTTCATATTTATATAATTAAGCTCCCATGCACGTGGCGACCGCTGCTTCGGATCGTCCCTTGGAATTCTTCTGATTGTAAAAATAGTAGACAGTAGTATTGTTGTAGTAATTTGTAGTTTACTAATTGTAGTCTATTTTGCATGTGTAGATTTGGTAATTGTCATTCTTCTAATGGTATTTTTTTTCAGAATTTAATTTTGTTGTCTTGTATACGCGTTTGACAATTTAGTGCAATATTTCAATTGTTCGTTAATCGTGTTTGAGGGAAACATTTCGTGTGAATGGTATTGTTGGAGATAAAGAGTCATTGCGTGTATTTTTCGTACAGTGACGAGTTTTGTATGTTTTGCAAATGATTACGCGATCGATGAAAAAGGCAAAAATGATGGATAGTCAGAATGACGAAATTGTTGACATGGCGAACTCGCCAACACAGGAGAAGAGTATGATGAATAATGAAGTGGAAAACAATTTAATAAGTCGGGAAAATTGTCCGGAACCATTTCAAAATTTTTCTCAATCAGAAAATTCACAGAATACGAGATTAACGATAGAAGATTCTGAAATAGTATCGAACACAGATAGCTTTACAGCTATGACGAAAGAAGTTGGTTTCGCGGGAAATGTTAGGGGTGAAAAGAATTTCGAACCAATTAACATGGAGCAGTTGATGGGTGCTATATTACATTTGGGATCACAGATGGGAACTTTGCGATCTGAAATTAAAACTGATATAGGAACAATGGAAACACGGTTAGACTCACAAATATGAGCAATTAGAACTGAGATGGGAACAATGGAAACGCGGTTATACTCACTTGGATCACAGTTAGGATCTGAATTAAAAGCAGAGATAGGGACAATTAAAACTGAGATGGGAACAATGGAAACACGGTTAGACTCACGAATAGGGACATGTTTCAAAAATATGAAAGATGAATTAAAGAAAGAAATCAGAGAAGAAGTACAACCGATTTTGAATTCTCACAATAATAGATTAATTGCAGTAGAGATTAGACAAAAGGAACAGGATAGAGAACAGGAAGAAAGAGATCGCGTGATAGTACAAAAATTTTCCGAGTTAAATTTGCAACGTGCACACGATAAGGAAGAAATATTTGAGAGAATCGAGGAATCCGTACCAAATGACAGATTAAATAACCTAACACAACAATATGAACAGTTAACTACCAAATGTGTCAATACTGAAACCCGAGTCGCGACACTTACGGAAGACGTAAATGAACAGAAAGAACAATTAATTGACTTATCGGAAAGAGTTGAGGAGATTTCAGATAAATTGACAAGTCTTAGTTTAAATGGGGACAGAGATTCAGATGATACAGCACCATTGCTATTTGCAGAAACCGAAGAGTACCAGAACATAAATAAACTTGTTGAAAATCAGGGAAAATTTAATGAACACGTTAAAAGGGAAGTTGAGGCATTACGAAAGCAAGTCAAACAAATTGAAGGCGAAATCGTAGGAAAAGACAGCAGAAGAAATTTAGAATCACAGATAGCAGAGGGCTTTGAAGAAAATAATTTATTTCATTTACGAGAAGCAACAAGAGAGCGCCAGGCGCGCGAAATTGACAATAATCGACATTCGGACTGGGACAGACGCGGTAGGTCTTTGTCGCCACGAGGAGAAAACTTTGACTATAAACACTTCTTGACTGTTCGGAAATTTGAGATCTTTCGTAATTCTAAGAACGACATACATCCATGTTAATGGTTAGATCAATTTACGTACGCACTTCCACCAAATTGGCCACTAAGTCACAAACTGGAAATTATGTGCGGCTATTAAAGTCCTTAGGGGATTCACTACACTAAGTGAATATGTGCCGTAGCGTGCATAGGGCCCCGAGCTGTAGTGGTGCTATTTCCCTTTTAGTTTTCTGCACCGCTGCCTACTCTTTTACTATTCTTTGCATCTGTCAAAACAACTCTTCAACTATCAATCTATCTAGAGAATCGTTAAAGAATAACCGTATATGACTAATTTACCCAAAAGTGATTTCGGAAATTACCGTTTCGCTTACGGTACCTTGAGCAGCATTCATTCGTAGTTTAAACGAAATTTTGCCTGTTTATCGTCGTGACAATATTACTTCATATGTTGACGATATTCTTATTGCTAAACATTCTTGGAGTGAGCACAACAAAATTTTGGATTCATTATTACGTATTTTTGCAAGAGTTGGCATTACAGTAAACTTAGAAAAATCTGAATTTGGAGGTTCTCAGGTGAAATTTCTTGGTCATATTATTTCTACAGAAGGTATTCTTCCTGATCCAAAGGAACTAGACGCTATTCGTAATTATGCTGTTCCTACTACAAAACGTAATGTTCGTGGTTTCCTTGGTGTCTGTAATTTTCTTAGACGCTTTGTTAGATTGGACGATTTGGCCACACCTCGTTTATGTGAACTATCTGGAAAGAAATCTAACTGGTGTTGGGATGAGGAAGCTCAATCAGAATTTGAACAACTTCGTGATGCTTTAGTTCACATCCGGATTTATCTAAAGATTTTTGTTTGGCGACGGACTCATCATACATATTCAGCCGCCTCCACTGGCAGTGCTTGTCGAGAACTCGTAGTAGTCAGTGCTTGCTGAGATGAGGAAAGCGTAGCGATCAGACAGTATTATTTAGTTCGTAATGACATTCTTTTTAAACGAAAATCGGTCGAAAACTCTGTTTAATTAGTTTGTATTCCTGATGAGTGGGTTAATAAACTGATTTGGTACACACATTTCAGTTATGCGCACTTTGGTCCCAGAAAATGCTTCCATAAATTACGAGAAAATTGCTACTTCAGTAATATGGAAAAACGTATTCGATCTGTTCTTGCCAAATGCAAATTATGTCAGAAGGCTAAGCCACCAACTATTTCTCATAGAGCGCCGTTGTTTCCTATCATTCCAGCGAAATTAAAGGACATGGCTGCAGTTGATTTGTTCGGTCCAGTGGTTTGTTCTACTAATGGTTTTGCGTACATTTTGGTAGCAGTGGAATTGACATCAAAATATATGCGTTTTACACCTTTACGCAAAGCAACAGCTCGTTCAGTATCTAACGCTTTCATCAAACATTTTCTTAAAGAAGTGGGTCATGTTGATAAGGTTATATCAGATAATGGATCACAGTTTCGCTCTAAAATTTGACTTCGTACTCTACGGCGTCGTAAGATTAAACCAATTTTCATTTCACTTTTTCACCCTCAATCTAATGCTTCAGAGAGATGGATGAAGGAAATCAATAAATTGTGTCGTCTTTATTGTCATCAGAATCACAGAACTTGGGATCAGTATCTTCATATTTTTCAAAACATTCTGAATGAACTTCCTAATGACTCAACTTCTTTACCGCCATTACTGATATTAAAAACAAAGCACCGACAAATCGTATTTCTGAAATCGTTCCTTTTCCGCCTTCATGGAAACTGCGGCATTCTGAAGTTGTCAACCTGGCTCTACAAAATATTGCATCTGCGGCTGCTAGAAGAGAGAAATCAGCTAAACGTCCTGGTCGTTTAAAAAATCTTGTCAGTTGGTCATAAGGTGTTAATTAAGTCTCATCGTTTGTCTCACAAAGGAAAGGGCTTGTGTCGCAAATTTTTTCTGCTTTATAACGGTCCATATAGAGTTCGCAAAATTATTCATGATAATACTGTTGAAGTAGAAACTCTTAAATCTCGACGCTCTAGGGGAATACATCATATATCTAACGTTAAAATTTTTGTGGAATGATATACTTTTGAAAAATTTTTGTGGAATGACATACTTTAGAGAAACTAACAGCTACATGTAAAACATGCAGAGAATACAAGGATACCGCGCTGTGTTTTGGCGACGGCACATACTCAAAGCAACAGTCAAGTCTGCGCGCCGCACAGGGCAGTCGTTGACCGCAAACAATTACTTCCTACGTCACGCCTACCTACAGCTAATCGAGCGCTCAGTGCGAATGCACTGACAGCTGTAAACAAATACACAGTCTAATTTCTCCGATTAAATTCAGTATAAAGCTATAGTGACTTGATGAATTATGTTATTAACGTTCAGTATTTTTCAGGATACGGTTCTATAAAATATTTAAGAACTTCAGGTAAATTCTGTGCGTGTCCGACGTTAAGACGACTTGCTATCGAGAAAATTTCGGGAAGAATGTCATCTCGAGAAGAAACTAATAAACTAAAAAGGGTAACTATTAATTGAGTTTATTTTTCAGGTAGCATAATTCCACTTAAGTACGTACTTTAGACGTAATTTGCTGCTCGCGATTACGTGATTCAGACTTTGTGCTAAATTTCATGTTCTATGAATTTACGTGTGAAGCGACGTGCTTGCGTACATTAACTGATTTTGACAATGATTGATTAATGAACAGGGTTGTTACTTATGTATATTATGCATCGCTTGGCTGCTATGCTTTTTCACTGATGTCACATTATTTTTTTTATGTGCCTGCTGTGCTTATTTATTTAAATTATAATTGTCACCTGATTAATTGTGCTGACTGTGATTATGTATGTAGGTTACACTTTGTGATTTATCTGCTTGCGCCTTCATGTTTACTTATTAAGATTACATATGAACATTTATTGGCTTATGCTGATATGATGCTAATGACCTGTTTATTATGTTAGATAACATATTTGCTGCCTTGTTTATGGATCGCATTTTTACACATTTCTGTTATGTTGTCATAACTATTCTTTAATTTGCTATATATAGAAATGCTGATATATATTGTACGAACATGGAGTTTAGGTTACACTATGGTATTAATTACTGTTCGCTTGGCAGAGCCTCGTTGTAGGGATTGTGCTGCATCCACTTGTTGACATTCTGTTCTCTACTGGTATATTTACTCGCTATTGCATGTTTTGCTTACGCTCAGTGCCTTATATTTTAAGATAAGAAAATGAACTGCAGTAATTCGACGAACGACATTAGTACAAGAAACTTCATAGAAGTCACATGAGCTGAGGTTTTATGGAAGCTGTATAAATTTATGCTAATAGAAAGGAAGCTAACGACATGACATACCAACACTAGGTTTAGACCATTGACACTTATTATACTGCATTTTTCGTGAGCAATTGAAATAGTAAGTGACACTTGACACAAGAAATACTCCACATGTTTGCTTCTGTTTTGCCATAATTTTTGAAGTGGTGTACACACTGTGAAATATTACGATCATTAACACTACGTATTCGTATTTACTTACTGAAAGTTATTCAAACTAAAGTCTGTTAGATGTCATGTATGCATTTTTTTTTTATTTAATGATGGACAAGGTAACCAAAATGTATTTTATAAATCATAATGAGTAGAAGATTTGGCTCAGGTGGACTACACAGAGGTTGTGTGTGGACATTGTGTCTTCGGATTGTATGGGATGATGAACTGAAGTTTGCACTAGGATTTTATCTGTACTTGTTCGAGGAGACTGACTAGAGGAAAGAGTTGTTATAGAAGTGAAATGATATTGGTGCTAAGGTTTATATGTATCGACGTATTGAAGAGGTATTATTGAGGTATTGAGATTATGTGAAGTTGATGATTATTGGAGTTTTGGTGGACAAGTGGTAAGGTAAATGATATTGATGATAAGGTTTATATGTATCGACGTAAGAGGTATTATTGAAGTATTAAGATTATGTGATGCTAATAATTATCGGAGTTTTGGTGGATAAGAGGCAAAGTAAGTGAGGAGCATATTTTTTTTGTTGGTTTTATGGAACAAGTAGGATGAAGATAGCAGACTAGAACACTAAAGTGGAAGGAAGATTGTCTACACACACTTTGTTAAATCAATAAGCAGTACATATTTTTTTTTGGAGAGAGGAAGTAATTGCATAACTGACAGTTGTTCAGCAAACGTAGATTTTGATCTGGCTTGGCAAACATTGGTCTTGACATGATGACTATGACGTTGACTAACTATTATTGACTGTTATACATTGCTGCCACTACTACTTGATACACAAGTTGAACATAAAAATTTGGACAGAATTGCATTTACACAGTTAACACTATTCAACTACACAGTAGCACTTAATGTGGATGAAAGATGAGTGAGTGTGTTTTGTGTGTATTCCCTTCCTAATTCCAGATAAATGGTACCGACCTATCTCCTAAATATTATTTTACTTGCTTGTTGTGGCTTGCACTGACACCCATAATTATTATAGGTTTACTGATATTTGTGTATTCGTAATAGTTAATATGACAATTATCTGATATCATTTATGTGTTTCTTATAATTTGTATGTTTAGTGTAAGAGCATTGATAATAATTTTGTAAAAGCAATTGTGTGTGCATTCAAACTGTCGTTCACACCTGCACCTGTTCAACATTGATGTGTGACACTTAGAAATGTTTAATTTCTGCTGATGAACTGTGTGATTAGTGATAGTGAACATTATGGACTGTTACCTGCACTTTTTCAACATAATGGGTGCCACTTAGAAATGATTAATTTCTGCTGATGAACTGTGTGATTAGTGATAGTGAATATTATGGACTGTTACTTGTACTTTTTCTACATGATTGGTGCCACTAGGACATGTTTAATTTCTGCTTATAAACTCTGATGAACTGTGTGATTAGTGATAGTGAACATTATGGACTTTTACCTGCACTTTTTCAACATAGTGGGTGACACTTAGAAATGTTTAATTTCTGCTGATGAACTGTGTGATTAGTGATAGTGAACATTATGGACTGTTACCTGCACTTTTTCAACATAATGGGTGCCACTTAGAAATGATTAATTTCTGCTGATGAACTGTGTGATTAGTGATAGTGAATATTATGGACTGTTACTTGTACTTTTTCTACATGATTGGTGCCACTAGGACATGTTTAATTTCTGCTTATAAACTCTGATGAACAGTGTGACTAGTGATAGTGAATATTATGGACTGCTGTCTGGACCTGCTCATCATTGCTAGGTGCCACTGATGAACTGCTTCTACTGACAATATGTCATTTGTTGGTGTCTGCACCTACTCAACATTGCTGGGTGCCACTAATGGAACTGTTTCTGCTGAATGATGTCACTTGTTGGTGTCTGCACCTGTTCAACATTGCTGGGTGCCACTAATGGAACTACTTCTACTGAAATAATGTCACTTGTTGGTGTCTGCACCTGCTCAACATTGCTGGGTGCCACTGATGAACTGCTTATACTGAAATGAGGTCACTTGTTGCTGTCTGCACCTACTCAACATTGCTGAGTGCCACTAATGGAACTGTTTCTGCTGAATAATGTCACTTGTTGGTGTCTGCACCTGTTCAACATTGCTGGGTGCCACTAATGGACTGATTCTACTGAAATAATGTCACTTGTTGGTGTCTGCACTTGTTCAACATTGCTGGGTGCCACTAATGGACTGATTCTACTGAAATAATGTCACTTGTTGGTGTCTGCACCTACTCATCATTGCTGGGTGCCACTGATGGACTGCTTCTACTGAAATGATATCACTTGTTGGTGTCTGCACCTGTTCAACATTGCTAGGTGCCACTAATGGACTGATTCTACTGAAATAATGTCACTTGTTGGTGTCTGCACCTACTCAACATTGCTGGGTGCCACTGATGGACTGCTTCTACTGAAATGATGTCACTTGTTGGTATTTGCACCTGTTGACCATTGCTGGGTGCTACTGCTGGAACTAATCATTGAAAGTATTTTATGTGAACATTTGTATAAACTGGTTTTTGGTGTATTGTGTGAACTATTATGTAAAGTCACATGTATGAAAGAATTTGTATTGCTTACTGTATTTCATATATTAGATTATTGAAAGGTCAGTGCAAAGCCAAAATTTTATCTAATTATGTGATATTTACGTATTAATATTATCTTTTATTTTTGTCCGTATTTTTGTGGACGAATTTGGTGCTATTTTTACCACCAATGCTGGCAAAAATACCATCAAATTCTGGCCCGTGGAGGAGGGGCATATGAAAGGTGGCTACACTGAGCCACAGCGCCAGAGATTGCGCCAAAGAGTATTATTCCGCCGCCTCCACTAGCAGTGCTTGTCGAGAACTCGTAGTAGTCAGTGCTTGCTGAGATGTTGTAGTGAAAAGTTCTTGTCGAGAAGTCGTAGTGGAGAGTGCTTGTTCCATGTTTTATGCAGTTGTTTGATGGGATAGACAGCAGATGTTCTTCTAATGGAGATTTTGTAATGATCAGAGTGCTTTCCGTCAATATATATGAAGGTAAAATATTCCCTGTTTTTTTTTCATTATTTCAGTGTCTTAAATAATGAGTCATTACAGGTTCAGTCAACAAAGCATCTGGCTTGTGTTCTTGTATTAGAGTGTAATTCTGGTTTCCTTGCGCAATTATAGTATTTCTATTTTTTTTTAATTACTTCAGTATAAATGGTATTTAAAATTTCTTGTCTTGTTGAAGAAGAACCGTGCCAGATGTGTACGTTGAATCACACTCCCACACACAGAACACCTACACTTGTGTTTTGGTTTCGTAGGTTTTATAGTTGCTGGGGACTTAATTAATTAATTGTGTTAACGAAAATTTTCTTTCATTCTTTGTCGTTATTCTATGCAGTCAGATTGCGTACTTAAACTAGTCAGGGCCAACCGTTTCCGAGACTTCGTAATCGGAGATACAGCTACTAAAAAATTTAAAAAATATTTGCATTCTAAATAATTATGCCCCCATGCAATGGTCACCCAGCCAAGTGCTGGCCCGGCCCGACAGCCCTTAACTTCGGTGATCTGACAAGACCAGCAGTTCAGTCCGGCTGCAGCAGCAGTGAAGTCGGGGACGGAGTGCCAGTGACGTGTGGACAGACAGTGCGCGCCGGGAACTGGCGACACACATCAGCTGTCCTTCGGAAGGAGACTGGAGCGGGACGACCGTTGGTCGGTCGTTCGGTTCGTCTTCTCATAGGTTGACGTGTATTTGGTCTTTTGACAGTTTCTGGGCCTCGTCAGTTGGTCATCATGCCGGACGTGGGTCGGTTCCTTCCTTGTGAAGAGATGTCGTGGCCACTGGGCAAGAGGTACCTCTACATGGTTGGGTCCGAGTCAGTGTTCCCGGGTCGCCGTGTCTCCGACTTCCGAACGGACATGGAGTTGAGTCGGATATGAGCTGAAGTCAGCTTCGGACAGCGAAGAATCGCTCGACAGCAGCCGACACAAGCAACTTGAGTAGGAAGGACCTGGGTTGGTCGTTGGGTCAGTCGTCTCATCGGACGACGTGTATTTGGTCGCCGACCGCTTGTGAAAACTCTCTGTGTGTCGAATTGATTCGTCCATGTTGCTCCACAGTGAGTGCTTTTGTGATTGTTTGACTTCTTGTGTGTGTTTACATGGAACTGAGTGTAACTGCTGTGATTTCGACTGAGAAGATGAATGCTGTCTGCGGACTGGAGTAGGCAATTGGTTGGTTGCGACAGAGGGAATTGATTAGGTTGTTGGTTGGTTTGTCAGCCGTCCCAAGGTCGTGCTGTTATTTAGTGTTACGCTTGTGAATTCGGTTGTGAATGGCGTCGTAAACCCATTGAATCCTCTCTTGAGGCAACTTGGGTAACAATTGTTGTTACTGGGCCTTGATATCGTGGACACTGGCACTGGGCAGAGATGACACCGAGTTGGTCCCACAGAAGTTGTTTTAGGAACAGATGTGTAGTCTTGTTGGTGATAGTGCCATAGGAAAACCTCGTCCTCAGACTCATGCCATTTATGGGCGAGCATTGTCCTCATGAAAAATGTCACTTCAACACTGTCCCACGAGAGGTGACAAATGAGTACAAATAGTGTCCGTGACATATTGCTGTACCTTCAGCCATAAGCAGCCGTGACGTCAAGTCATACCTGATGGGCCCTCCACCATGACGCTAGCAGTAACTCCACTGCGCCTCTCTTAAACACTGGAAGGATGGGAACTCTCCCCAGATCACCAATGGTGATATGGTCATATGTTCATATAGGGTAGTGCAGAACTATGATTTATAGCTGAACACATCGCGCAGATTCGCAGAGACTGCAATGTTCTTCGTGCAGAACGCGGCGATCCTCCATTGCGATAGTCAGATATGGGGACCGGAACCTTGACAACTAACATGCTGCGCTCTCGTTCGCACGCACATCAGAATGCCACTCCACATCAGAATGCCCCACAAACCTGTCTGTTGCACGATTCGATCAGCCTGACAAATGGAGAACCACAATAAAGCCCCTTTCGAACTGTCTGACATCCTGATAACGTTTTGTCATAAGAGTACGCGGCATCTCCATGTCCTTAACAATAATCACTCTACAGGAGATAAGCAAGAAAATGTGTACAGTGGTAGTAATGGGATGGTTGTGTTTGACTGCCAACAACGCAGGTCGCAGAGGACTGTGCGTGTTCAGTAAGGACTAGGCACCACTGCAGGTTATTTATGAATAGTGCACACTTCGTATTTGCATTCAGAGGACGAGGTCAACATGCAATGAAAGAGCGCCGGCCGCAGTGGCCGAGCGGTTCTAGGCGCTTCAGTCTGGACCTGAGCGACCGCTATGGTAGCAGGTTCGAATCCTGCCTCGGGCATGGATGTGTGTGATGTCCTTAGGTTAGTTAGGCTTAAGTAGTTCTGAGTTCTATGGGACTGATGACCTCAGATGTTGAGTCCCATAGTGCTCAGAGCCATTTGAACCATTTTGCAATGAAAGACTTAACAGAGTTCCAAAAAGGGCACATTATGAGGTCCCGATTAGCTGGAACATCAGTAACCAAGGCAGCAACTGTTTCAACGGTCATGACAGCCTGCACAAAACATGGAAAGACATCATCGTGTAAACGTAATACTGGGCTCAAATCAGAACTAAATGACAGAGATCGTCGTACGCTGACACGAATTGTGCCAAACAAAACTAAGGAGGCTGAAGTGACTGCAGAGCTCAAACGACATCTTAGAGACCCCTTATCTGTCGACACTGTCCGCCGAGAACTCTATAAAGCGAATGTTCATGGACGTGTTGCTATACCGAATCCATTAATGGCGACAACCAATGCAAAGAAGCCTAAAACCCGATGTCAGGAGCATAAATCCCGGATGGCTGATCAGTGGAAACACGTCATGTCGTCCGACGAGTCAGTGTTTTCGTTATTTCCAACATCGGGCCGGGTTTACGTCTGAAGAACGCCAAAAGAAGACTTCAGTCCTGATTACTTGTTTCCAACGGTTAAGCATGGAGGTGAAAGTGTGAATTGTGTGAGCACCCTTTGATGCTAATGTTGTTCCCCAACAATGATGCCATATTTCAGGACGATAATGCAACCATTCACACTCAGCTAGGACAGTAAAATCGCAGTATGAGGAGCACGCAACTGAAATGCAGCTTATTTCCAAGCCAGTACACTCCCCGGACTTGAACATTATTGTACCCTAGTGAGCGGTACTAGAGTGCAGACTCCAGAGTAGATTTGGATCTTCCTCTGGGCTACAGAAGAGATTCTGATCTAAGAGTGGAATAAAAGGCCAGTATTCCAAGAACAGTCGCAGATGTACTACGGGAAAATGGGGTCCAACTCCATATTAATAAGCCATTCCCAAGTAAGAACAGGAGTTGACATAATTTTGCCTATCCCCTGAACATCTGACGCTGTTCACGACCTTTATATACGGTACGAGGTCTAGTATCGTTACTAACATGAACAATGCACTCTAGCGGTCATAATGTAGATATCCCTTTTCAAAGTTTGTTCAGTTACGAGTGGTAAGTTTTTCATCCATTAATATATGTACTTAAATTTGGTCTATTTTATGACGACTACGACTAGATACGCTATGTGATCAAAAGTATCCGGACACCGCCGAAAGCATACGTTTTTCATATTAGGAGCACTGTGCTGCGACCTGCTGCCAGGTACTCCATATCAACGACCTCAGTAATCATTAGACATCGCGAGAGAGCAGAATGGGGCGCTCCGAGGAACTCGCGGATTTCGAACGTGGTCAGGAGATTGGGTGTCACTTGTGTCATACGTTTACATGCGAGATTTACACACTCCTAAACATCCCTAAGTCCACTGTTTCCAATGTGACAGCGGAGAGTAAACGTGAAGGGACACGTACAGCACAAAAGCGTACAGGCCGACCTCGATTGTTGATCGACAGAGACTGTCGACAGTTGATGAGGGTCGTAATGTGTAATAGGCAGACATCTATCCAGACCATCACACAGGAATTCCAAACTGCATCAGGATCCACTGCAAGTACTACGACAGTTAGGCGGGAGGTGAGAAAACTTGGATTTCATGGTCGAGCGGCTGCTTGTATCATAGCCCACACATCACGCCGGTAAATGTCAAGCGACGCCTCGCTTGGTGTAACGAGCGTAAACATTGGACGACTAAGCAGTGGATAAACGTTGTGTGGAGTGACGAATCACGGTACACAATGTGGCGATCCGATGGAAGGATGTGGGTATGGCGAATGCCAGGTGAGCGAAATCTGCCATCGTGTGTAGTGGCAACAGTAAAATTCGGAGGCAGTGGTGTCATGGTGTGGTCGTGTTTTTCGTGGAGAGGGTTTGCACACCTTGTTGTTTTGCGTGGCACTATCACAGAACAGGCCTACCTTGATGTTTTAAGCACCTTCTTGCTTACCTCTGTTGAAGAGCAATTCGGGGATGGCGATTGCATCTTTCAACACGATCGAGCAACTGTTCGTAATACACGGCCTGTGGCTGAGTGTTTGCACGACATTAACATTCCTGTAATGGAATGGCCTGCACAGAGTCCTGACGCGAATTAAAAATGGTTCAAATGGCTCTGAGCATTATGGGACTTAACATTTGAGGTCATCAGTTCCCTAGATCTTAGAACTACTTAAACCTAAGTAACCTAAGGACATCACACACATCCATGCCCGAGGCAGGATTCTAACCTGCGACCGTAGCGGTCTCGCTGTTCCAGACTGAAGCGCCTAGAAATGCCACAGCGGCCGGTGAATCCTATAGAACACCTCTGAAACGCCGACTTGGTGCAAGGCCTCACCGACCGACATCAATACCTCTCCTCAGTGGAGCACTCCGTGGAGAATGGGCTGCTATTCCCCAAGAAACCTTGCAGCACCTGACTGAAGGAATGCCTGCAAGAGTGGAAGCTGTCATCAAGGCTAAGGGTGGGCCAACACCGTGTTGAATGCCAGCATTACCGATGGAGGGCGCCACGAACGTGTAAGTCATTTTCAGCCAGGCGTCCGGATGCTTTTGATGACACAGTGTAGATTAATTTTTCTTTTGAGCTTTTATATACACGACCGGCGCATGTCCTGTAATATACACGATTCCACTTTTTATCTACAGTATTTGGAAAAATAGTCTAGTAGCTAAATATTATGCATAAAAGAGGACAGTCAGCTGGGAGTCGTCGAGACGGAAATATGCCGCCAGAGATACGTTAATTTCTATTGTGATTAAAAGCGCCCTAAATACTGATAGAAGGTAGACTGCGTCCATAAATAATTCAGCCTCTAAATAAGTGTAACTAGCGCTTCCGCAATGCTTCCTGCATTATATCTAACGAACTTAAGACTAGCAATAAAGTTTCATAACTGTCTTCGTTTTATTCCAATTTTACGTTATATCCATAAGAGATGGGTCGCTTCATAAACACCAGTTATCGTCCATAAAATGATATTTTATTGCCTGGTCTACACGAGCTAAGACATTTATAGAAAGACATAAACAAGGTTTCTGGTTAAATATTTTCTGAATAATGAACGCTTCAGCCTGCCTCCGTAAGATAATTTACAATAGCATTGTACTTGTTTCGTATATTTATGGAAATACGAGGTGCAGAATTATCTGATCATGATTTGCCAACACATTTTCGTGCAACGCCGAGACTTTTCCGCACATTTCAGTACATGTGTACAGATGTGGAATAACTGGAAAAAATAAAATCATAAAAAACTAGCAATACTGAAGATCAACAGTTTATACTGTTAAATAATGATCCCCTTGGTAGGACTGACAAAAGCGAAAACGTTCCGTAATATTTTACAGAATGAGATAGTATAGAGAAAGAAATCTTGTCGTGTTTTGCGGAATATACGCTGTCATTTCGGATCCCTGCCAATTCTGATCTCTGCTGTTCGCATGTAGTACGCACCAACTAGACCACACTAGTTCTTATCTTCAACCTTCGAAGACTCTAGTTGTTTTAGGCTCTTCACCATTACGCAATCTAGTGCGAAGGCACTTGTGAAACACCCGGCAGACAGAGCCGTCTAAAGTAATACAGCCGGTGATACATTGACTTTGTTTCCTTGAGATTTTCGTTGTTTCTATTACGCAACACGTTCTGATCGCCGATCCCTGGTTTGATGGTGGACGTCGGGTAGAACTGTGAATAAGGTTCAACTTACATGCAGAAGGTGAACGACTCGGCGACCAAGCTCCACAGGTGGTTCCGAAGCTAGTGGTAACAACAACAGTTGATTGAATAATGTAGTATATGGTGTTCTGGAACAATTATATTGGGATTACTTTCATGTTGATAATGATGAACCTTGCGGAACGGTTATATTTCCTTCTCTGTATATAAAATGATTTCAGTGCCAACGTTATGAGACATTATGTGAATATACTCGACTTGTATGGTGTGACAAAATTACTCTGTCAAACTTCGCGGTGTTGCACTGTACGGGATATCTTGAAGAATAAACTGTGGACAGTAACCCAATGGAGATTTCAACCTACGTCACGCAGCGGAAAGTGCACCCCGGGCCATCCTCTTTAGCAGCAAATATGGGTTGTGACATTGACGTATCTGCCGTCACTCTGCTGAGCGGTTGGCGGAACTGTTTTCGAATAGATATACAATTATTTTTTAATTTTTTCTACTTCCCTAACATTTACCTGTTTGGTTCGAATGAAGAAAGCCATTGAATGCGGTGTGCAGCGTTCAGATACCCAGTGTATTTTTAAATTATAGCGCTTTCAATTGAGGAAGGTATTTTCCTTCTTGATCTTGTGTTTCGACAAAACGGTAAACACACAAAATTAGTGCTGGAAGCAGTTACTGCTGTTCTTCTCTCTTCACCTGTGTTTACTTAAATTTCGTTATTTAGATACGAAGTTGAATAAAATGTTTAGGATAACCTCGTCTTTCCATTATATTTCACAGCACATAACTACTCATCCTGTCGGATGTTTTTACATACTCTACAATTGCAATATGACTTTTCACATTATCTTCTCTTCTCTCTTCCATTATCGCCGCACCGCACTATTGTAATATTGTCACTGCAGGATCGCCCTTTTCTAAAACCATTTTGTTCCTCCAGTAAGAGGCAGTCAGCTATTGTGTTACTAATTTTTCGTGCATATGATTTGCATCCGGTGGTCATTAGACTTATTTCTGAGTAGTTTCCACGAGCATTTCTAATTCGTTTTTTGTAGAGTGATATTACTTCTGCCACCCTCTAAGAGTCTGCTATCATCTGCAATATCCTACATTCATTTAATAAATGCAACAGCCTCATTTGTAACATTAAACCTTCACATTTGATAATTTCTGCATTAATGCTATTGGCCTTGCTGTTTTTCTATTCTTTATCTTCTTAATGCCTCTTGTATCACATCCAATGTAATGTTAGCTTCTTGACGCATTTCATCATCTTGTTCTTTGTACTACTCTACTTTCGTTTGTTCAGTTTTACCACTATTTTATACCCATAGTGTTTTATTTACGCTTGTCTAATTCATGTAATAATGCAGAGTCTTTCCCCTGTTAAGTTGCTTCAAGATGTAGATCACTATCAGCTTTAGATATCATTCTACCAGAGGTTTCCTGATGAGTTTCTCCCATAATTTTTTTACTAGTTACATTTTCCTGTTTTCTGCGCTTTCTTTACTTCTGTATTGTGCTGAAAAGTTATAATATCAGCCTTTTGTTTTTCTTTAACTGCATTTGCTATTTCGTCATTCCATACTTTGACATCCTTTGTCGTCCTACATTTCTTGTTCTTCCCTGTTGCCTCCTTCGCCATTTGGATCACGCACGCTTTTATGTTCTCTCATTCTGAATTCATATTATTTTCTGTAGATTTATTTTGTAAATAATACGTCAGTCGCTCTTGAGATATGCCTCTTATACTGTATGGTTGCAGAAGATAGAGTGAAAACTTCGTCTTCGAGTTTACTCTTCGTAATAATTTTTATTTTCCATCTAGTAATCAGTCTACCTTCACAGTCACTAAGAAATGAACTGAATCAGTGTCGCTTCCTCTGTGTACCATTAGATCTTGTACTGGTCCTCAGAGCACTGTACTCACTATGACGTAGTCAATGATAGATCTATAATCCCTTGCACTCCATGTGAATTTATGAATTTCATTCTTTCTAAAGAAGCTGTTGGTAATTTTCATTTCGTCATATGAGTACGTTACAAAGTGATGTATTTCGTGTCCATTGTTTCACACGCTCTCCGAAGGTTCCTGTTGTTCCAGTCATCGACCAATACTCTATACGTGCATTAAGGTCTCCACTTACAATCAAATAATGTTCTTTGGTTTCGTTAACTTACTTTTGAAGATCTTTATAGAACACTTCAGTTTCTACTCTCCTTCATACTCCAGGTGTTATATACATATTATTGTGAGATAGCCTCTCTCTATTATTAGCCTTATTGACATTATTCTTTCATTTATAGACGAATGGCGGCGAATCTCGTTCCTCTACCTTGTGTAATTTAAGACTGCTACTCCACATTTCGCTGTAGTTGTTGGACTCACTCCACTGTAAAGCATTGCAGCATTACCCATTTACTTCGCCCCTTTTAGTTTCTTCTTCGTTCCAGCTGTTACTGCCTTCTTAAATTACTGACCTTTCGCTCATTGTTTAGATGTTGTTCTCTTCGTCCCAGTCCTCATACTTTCCAGATTCCTATTTTGAACCTGTTCGATATTCCATTTTGTTTGTTCTTGTCGTGCTTTGATTGGTTTCTTTGAGGTCCGTCCGGATTTCTTTTGTCAAGATTGCGAGTTTGTTCAGATTTCCCCGTAAAAGGATACCAGCCTGTTGCTAGGGTTGCCACGCAGTGCGACTGCCACGCTGATGTCGCCTGATCTGCCAGTTTTCAGTCTGGGTTTGGTCCCTCAGACGAAGGTCCCAGTTTTAAGGCGCCAGGAATTCGCCCTTCAACCTCTCCCGTCTGCTACACTTCTGATCAGAAAGTACATTGCCCAAGAGGTACGCGATGTATTTCCTATTACTCAGGTACAACCAATAGTTGTGAGTACAATTCTATGTGGCCCTTTAACTCGTGAGTTTCTGAACACACGAGACCTCATAATTTATGATTAATTTAGTGAAAAATTGTTTTGTGTGATCTCTCTTTGTTTTAAAAGAATGCATTTATGCCATTTTCAGAACCAAAATTAAATATATTCAAACACAGCCTTGGGTGTTTAAACATGACTGCTGCTACACAGCGAGAAAGAGGGAAAAGCAGTTTCGCAGATGAAGGAAAGCATGAATACGTGCAGCATGAATAGGTGCACTACCTCATAGTGAGAAAAACAATTCTCAGTATCGGCATAAACTTGTTAATGTTTCACTAATAATGTAAACATATCCTGTAAACTGGCTTGTTCCACACCATTTCTACAAAAGAGAAGTTCAAATGATCTGTGGAACATGTTACTAACTAGCTGATTATGTAAGTTGTGCAAGGAGGAGATTAGAAATTACGAAATTCTCGCCTGTTAAAACCTGCGAAACTTTTTGCGGTTGTTTATTCAGTCACACCCCCCTCACCACCCCAACCCCCTCCCCCGAGAAAATAATGTTCTTCCTTAAAATATTCTTGCTCACTGACTGCTGCTCGCCGTCCTACAGTGACGCTACTGTGTTATGATGTACTTCATCTGATCATAAGAATAAGAATAAACCTCAAAATCTTAGCTCATATAGTGAAAGTAAAGGAATTGACGTCACAGATTTTTTTCGGGATAAGGAACTTAGAGATGAGATGTTTTCAGCTACATCTTGAAAACCCTCTTGAACACTGGTGAGAAACTATCTTATAAAAATCTTACAGTAACTAACGATATTGGCAAATTAATTAACTTTAAATAGATTTTACTGTGTTCTTATGCCAAAAGGACATTAAGTAACCACAGTAAGCACCATGAAATGTAATTACTATTCTGAATTCTTACTACCCACAATATTTTACACGATGTTGGCCAAAACCAAGGGATACCCAAAAAGAAATGCAGCCATTCATACAGATTGCATCTATATCTACATCTACCCGCATGCTCTGCAGACCGCCGTACGTTGTGTGGCGGAGGGTATCCTGTACGACAACTTGTCATTTCCTTACCCGTTCCACCCGCAAATAGAGCGAAGAAAAAAGGACTGCCTATATGACTTCTTACGAACCCTAATCTCTCGCATCTTAACTTCGTGATCCTTACGCGCAATGTATGTTGGCAGCAGTAGAGTCGTTCGGCAGTCAGCTTCAAATGCCGGTTCTCTAAATTTTCTCAATAGTGTTTTTCGAAAAGAACGTTGGCTTCCCTCCATGGATTCCCATTTGAGTTACCGAAGCTTCTGTATAACACCTACGTGTTGCTCAAACCTACCGGTAACAAATCTAGCAGCTCGCCTCTGAATTGTTTCAATGCCTTCCCTCAATCCGTCCTGGTACGGATCCCAAACAGCCGAGCAGTACTCAAGAATAGGTCGCACCAGAGTCCTACATGCGTTCTCCTTTGCAAATGAACCACTTTTCCTTCAAATTCTCCCAAAAACAGTAGTCAACCATTCGCCTTCCCTTCTACAGTTCTCACATGCTTGTTGCACCTCATATCGCTCTGCAACGTTACGCCCAGATATTTAAAAAATAGTTCAGATGGCTCTGAGCAGCATGGGACTTAACGTCTGAGGTCATCAGTCCCCTAGAACTTAGAACTACTTAAACGTAACTAACCTAAGGACATCACACGCATCCATGCCCGAGGCAGGATTCGAACCTATGACCGTAGCGGTCGCGCGGTTCCAGACTGCAGCGCCTAGAACCACTCGGCCACCCCGGCCGCCGATACTTAATAATAGGACAATAGTAATACTGTATCTGAACATTACAGGTTTGATCTTCCTACTCATCCACATTAACTTACATTTTCCCACGTTTATTTCTACCTGCCATTCAGCACACCAACTGGAAATTATGTCTAAGTCATCTTGTATCAACTTCAACACCTTAGTGGACACCACGCCATCGTCAGCAAACAGCCTCTGATTACCGCCCACCCTGTCCGCCAAATCGTTTTTTTATACAGAGAACAACAGCGGTCCTTTCACACTTCCCTGTGGCACTCCTGGTGACACCGTTTTCTCTGATGAACACTCGCAGTCGAAGACAACATACTGTGTTCTATTATTTAAGAAGTCTTTCAGTCACTCACATATCTGTGAACTTATTTCATAAGCTTGTACCTTCGCTAACACCCTGGAGTCTAAAATTTATCTCGGGAATCCAGAAATATGGAAACTGCTTGTTGCCAATCATCTATAATTCTCAGTATATCATGTGAGAAAAGGGCAAACTGAGTTTTGCACGAGCGATGCTTTCTAAAACCATGCTGAGTCCTGGACATAAGTTTCTCAGTGTCATGAAAGCCTATTACATTCGAACTGAGAAAATGTTGAAGGATTCTGTAGCAAACAAAAGTTCTGGATATTAGTTCCGCAGTTCTTGCGGTCTTTTACCCTTCTTAAATAACTGGATGTGACGTCGGTGGCATTTGTTACGTCATATACAAAAGAAAATTACATATATATTTTATATGTTTTTATTTTTAATTTATCAGCGTGCTTCTTTCTCTCAGGGATATTGTCTTTTCTTATCACTTTTACTTACGTGCATAAGTAAATATGAAACGGGTTCTTGAAGGGCCTCAGTTATTCATGTACCAACTTTAGATTTTGAACGTGATGACTAAAATATAGTTGCCGTAAACAGAATTGAATGTAATTTTGTTAATTTCTATTTATTGATTTCGATTGTTGCCATGGAGCGGCCAAGATAAAACTTACTGAACTCATGTAATCTGTATAATTTGAAAAATGGACTTTAACGTAAATTCATTATCTGTTGCGATTTAGAAAGGTTCTTAGAACGAAATCTCTCGCATTTACGTTTACTGTTAACACTTTGAATAATAAATTAATACTTCGGTGCGTAATGACCGACCAGAGGCTGCATCGGAAGTGAGCTTCTCGCAGCGCAAATTGCTAAAAAAAATGCTTGTTAGAAACAATTAGCCACCGCGAGCATTAGAGGTGACAACTATTACAAAGAAATTCATTTTGTGATAGTAATAACAATTTTATTTTAGCAGAAATACGAATAACTTACATAAAATATGTGCAGCCGCTCAATGGCTGCCTTCCGTATAGCGAAACAAAACAGTGTGTGTGTCCCATAAAATGCGTCCTTCCTCCTCGGCCGTACAATCGCGTCTCTTTCGATCCTTTTCTATTTTCATAGACATTAAATAAAGATGCTACTCTTAAATTATCGCTGCATATCAGTTGTTTCAAGAACATTAAATATATCTTTTGCACTAATTACATTCATAAAATACTTTAACTCCGTTTTACAACCGATAACAGTGTCAATATTTATGTGACCTACCGTCACATGGAGTGTCCCGCGCTTTTTGGCAGTGGCTTGGGACTTTGTAATGGGCGAGAGATTCACGATAAATGCAAGCTAGGTAAGAGGCCAATACCGTAGAGTACTCTTTGTAAAACCGAACTGGGATTCGATACAAACCTGGTGATTATTTGCTTTCGAATCTTTCAGCCGTTTCACTACGGCAGGTGTGCTTATTACTATGTCGTCCTCACGGGAGGCTGTCGTAAGGTCAAATGACGGAATGTTTATCCGATTCTCCTGTTTGATGTGTGAATATTTCAACATCCGATTATGTTACCACCGGCTCTCATAGAAATGTAACTTGGACATCACCTCTGTATCAATTATTCAAAATGACAGTCACAATCGCATAATTTATTTTGCCAGCAACCGGTTTCAACCCGCGATGGGGTCATCTTCAGGACAATTTACACCATTTGGTCGCTCACTGGAGTCGTCACACTGCCTGTGGACGGTTACCAGTGAGCGACCAAATGGTGTAAATTGCCCTGAAGATGACCCCATCGTGGGTTGAGACCGGTTGGCGGCAAAATAAATAATGCGACAGTGACTATCTTTTTGAATAATTGATTATAAGTAAATTAATCGCTGTTTATCTCCATGCAACTATGTTGTCTAAAAAATTACTGCAGACAATGGATGTTGCAGGTGAACTAGCAGACAATGAATGGCTGGATGCAGCCTGATTCCAATATTTAACAGGATAGAGAGGCCAGCTCACGACAGATTTAGACAGGAGAATGTCATTTGCCAATCAGAACACACCCCTAGTGACTTTTGCCCGATATGTCTTCACAAGACATACCTACTTCGACAACCACGTGTAGTAACCTGAGATTAATAAATCAGCGTAGATTTACATTTATTGTTACCCCTTAATCACAAATAAAAAGCCCTCATGACTGATGTGATTATGCATAGGCATGTCTTGTTAACAGGGCAGAAGGTTAACTATTTTTATCTCACTACGTGGTGCATGGAGGCAGCGGCGTAATGTCGGAAAAAATATGTGGATCCCAGGCGAGCTGGGATAGTGTTGTGTGGCCAGTGACTGAAACTCACCACAAGTGGTCGATGTATCGCCCTTTTTTTTCCTTTGGCCAGAGTGGCCTCTCAACGTCTGCCAGCTCACCTGTGGCGTCCATTTCCTGCAGAAATTAAACTAAAGAGGTGATGTCCAAGTTACTGAGAACATAACCGGATGTTGAAATATTCTGACATCAGACAGAAACAACATCCGAAACGAAATGGAAACTGATACTTGGACAGTGGACATTTAGATGAATGCAACATTCAGACCCAAAGTCTGAAAAGTGAGTAGCCTCCAGAAAGCAAAATCAGAATTCTCTCTGCGAAGAAGCATGTGACTCACTTAACGTGACCTGCCATGAAGGTTTCCAAAAACAGTTCACTTTATCATGTCTCTATGACTGTCTCTATAGACCTCTTAGCAGCTCGAGAATTAGACTGGCAGCAGAATGTACCCAAAATCATTTCCAAACGTACCTGCTCGACAGCTTTATTCGTCTTCCTCACTCCTGTCCCTCAGTGTGCTGGATCCCCTATCAAATCGTCCTTGGTGGACTCAGATCGCAATGTTGCGAAATGAACGACTGATGATGGATAAGTTCGCCCTGCCACTCTATGTCAAAGGCTGCCAAATATTTTGATCTATTTAAAAAAGTCCTCGCATGGTGGTCGGCGTAGAATATGTTAGCCATAAACGGGGTCTCAACTGCTCCGAAATGTGGTACCCACTAGTGTCCACAGCATGCTGGATCTTCTTGTGAAACGCCTGTGAGTGGGTCAGCTGTTTCTCTACATTCCTGACTCGCCAAGATAGCTGAAACTTAACTGCATGTCCGTTTGTGTGTAACACGCAAGTATCGTCGGCCACTGACAGGTGACAGGTGACAGGTAAACGGAACGTTCGTCCCAGAGCGATCCCTTCGATCGTCACTTTTGGTCTGCAAGTGATGATTGGAGGGATCGCTGTGTTAGAAAGAGATCTATGGATACCAGTCACTGAATGCTAACCCCGATTTTGACTCTACCAGATGTCGGATTCTTCCTACACGTCGGAGGAGTGAGGATGGCATAATGTAGTTCTGAAACCGGTTGCCCAAATACAGTAACTGGAAAGTTGTACTTACCAAGGAAAAGCGAAATTTTATTTAGACAGCCAGTTTCGGCATCTCCTAGAGCCATCTTTAGATCCCTATGCGCTCCATGTATAGATAATCAAATATATCGGTACTTGCATAACTGGAGCCATCAGTATCTGGATACCGTGAATTCGTTTATGCAGTTTTTACTTCGATGCCTTGACAGTTTATTCTGCTGGAGGTGCTTTGATTCGACAATTTATATTGAACAGCCGAGATCCCTTTACGATCTGTATAAAGATGGGTTTACAAAGACTATTTCCACGTGCTGAGAGAAATCCTCTTATAAAATCTTCTGGACACACTTTGCTGGCCCGTCTGGCTGCAGCTGGGCGCGCCCACTGAGCGAGCAGCAGGCGCGAGGTCTGCTGTTTTGAAATTCAAATGGCCAGCAGAGGCGGCTCGGCGCTCGCTGCTGCCGAGTTATCATTAACAACATTTCCGCACTTTGGGCGCGCGGCGCCTGCTGCCGCTGCCGCTGCTGGCTGAAACTTAGCGGGAGGCCGGACCACGGCTTCTGGCGGCTGAGCTGGGGACTAGCAAGTGGTCCGTCCGAGCGGCAGAGTCGCTCAGCTCCCTTCACGTGTCTGTAGTGGGGCGTCACGTCCATATTCTAGATGTACTTCTTGGACTAAAGAACCGCAACAACCGTAACCAAAACACAAGGATCGGATGTATTCAGGAATCCAATAAACAGTATAATTCCCCAGTATTTTCGCAAAAAATTCGGTATTTCAACATAATGTTCAGTGCGACGGCCTTACGTCACATTAATGGGAGGGCCTTTATACATGGTATCACTCCACTGGTCGACATCGGAGCCAGCGTCTCGCTGCATCAGTAAACTCCCCATCATCCACATTCTGCTTCCCAGGGGACGCATCCTTCATTGCGCCAAACAGATGGGAATAGGAAATTGCCAGATGCAGGCTGTGGAGAGGATGACGAACAACAGTCGAATGAAGTTTCCCGAGCTTCTCTTGAGTGCGCAACTTGCGCGAGGCCATGCGGTGTCAAGGAGACAGAGGAGTTCGTTTGTATTTTTGTGGCGAAGAATACGATCAAATCATTTCTTCGATTTCCCGAGTGTAGCACAATTCCCTTCATAGTTGATCTTGCACCACGAGAGAGGACATCTAGCAGGGTAACCCCTTCAGTCCCATAAGACCGTCGCCATGACTTCACCGGCTGAGAGTGCGCCTTTGACCTTTTTCTCCGGAGTAGAGATGGCGTATACTACTCCATGGATTCTCGTTTTGTTTCCGGTTCGAAGTGAAGAACCTGCGTTTCATCACCTGTGAAAATGTTCGACAATAATCACGATCCGCCTCGTGAAGAGCAAGGTTGGTTGGTTGGTTTTGAGGAAGGAGACCAGACAGGAGGTCATTGGTCTCATCGGGTTAGGGAAGGACGGGGAAGGAACTAGGCCGTGCCCTTTGAAAGGAACCATCCCGGCATTTGCCTGGAGCGATTTAGGGAAATAACGGAAAACCTAAATCAAGATGGCCGGACGCGGGATTGAACCGTCGTCCTCCCGAATGCGAGTCCAGTGTCTAACCACTGCGCCACCTCGCTCGGTATGTGAAGAGCAAGCAGGAGTTAGCAGTTGATCTAGTATCTGTGTAATTTGTGCTAGCAGCCGCGATTATGCGATTGATACTAGTGAATATTATAGTTTAAAGCAGTTATTTATAATCTAAGACTTAAATTATACATTTTTAATGTTAAATGTTAATATTTTTACGGCTCTTTTTGAACCAGTGAAAAACACGGTCCTTCGTTGCTCTTTACAGTCTTGTTTTAGGTGGCGATGAACTCAGCAGGCACACACTTTTGAGTGCCCCAGCTGGTGGATGACTGCGTCAGCACTGCCAACAACGACGCCCATTAGAGCAGCGAGGCCTTTGATTGTGATCTGTCGATCATCTCTAATGAGAATGTCCGTACGTCCCCACATTGCAAGCTGTGTGCATCCGGCAAGCACGCCGGAGACGAATAGGTTCGCACGACTTTGTCCCGATGATGACAGATGCATTGCACAACCACTTACCTTTGTTTTAGTCATTCTGCAAGCACCTATGAATATCTGCAATCCTCTGGTTTGCGGCCAAAATAATCTCAGTGGCAGCTCACTGCTTGGAAAGCAACTCCGTTACAGAGGCCATTGTCAAGGCTATGTACAGAGCCGTCCCATATCAGAACTTCGTGAAACTTCAGGGGCTGAAGCGGGAATATTCCACGATGTCTCACTGCAAATTCAATATTTTTCATGCGAAACTGGCAAGGAAAAAGAATTGTTTCATTACTTATCTGAAAGCCCCTCGTACTACAGTTTCGCACCGTGAAATGGCATCTCACATTACCGTCATAAAGTTAATGGGCCTTGACAAAGCCATAACTAGTTTACCATAGCCTAATCAAAATACTGTAACAAATTTTGGTAAAATACTTTCATTAGAACCCAAAAGTGGAAAGTAACGAAGAAAAAAGTGATACGTAACCAAGAAATATCAACATATTTCCTGCACGGCATGTCTGAAGTGTTATGGAACAAGGTAGACCCATATCACAGGGGATTTACCGTATGACAACACAATCTGAAACCTATTATACGCAAGAAAGAACATGAATTCGGTCCACAACATGAAAACTGCTAACTGAGGCTCCACTATCTCTAGTTAATCACACGCTATGCAGAGCTGCATTGTTCTCTGTAATGTGGTTCAGAGACTCATTGGGGGCCACATAAGTACTCAGTTTGTAGTGTATTAATCTATGTGTTATATATCTCTGACTATTAAAGTAAATAAAGCTGCAAGAACGATGTATGTTGTCCTGCCTGTTATTTTACGATACGCAAAAGCCACCAAACCGAAAACGAGTTTTCTGAAACGTGTACGCATCCTTCATGACGGCAAGGGGCTAGAGTTAGTCTCTCCAATGCTTCCAGGCATTACTGATATGCAGACGTCATTCGCCCCATAGGAGCAGAGACAGAAATGGTTCAAATGGCTCTGAGCACTATGGGACTTAACATCTGAGGTCATCAGTCCCCTAGAACTTAGAACTAATTAAACCTAACTAATATTAGGACACCACACACATCCACGCCCGAGGCAGGATTCGAACCTGCGACGGTAGCGCAGAGACAAACCTAGAACCGCTCGGCAACAACGGCCGGCGGAGCAAAGACTATTCAGCAGACCCAACATCGATGATTACCGGGTATCCTCATAATGACCTGGGATCTCCACCACTTTGTGTTCGTTTAAGTGTGTTCTTGATGGTGGCGTTGCCCGCTTCCATGTGAAGGGAGCTGCTGATGAGTGGAGAGGTACTGAGCCATAATTAATTTATTAACGTTTCTAAAAACACTGATCAATTTGAAACTTCCTGGCAGATTAAAACTGTGTGCCCGACCGAGACTCGAACTCGGGACCTTTGCCTTTCGCGGGCAAGTGCTCTACCAACTGAGCTACCAAAGCACGACTCACGCCCGGTACTCACAGCTTTACTTCTGCCAGTACCTCGTCTCCTACCTTCCAAACTTTACAGAAGCTCTCCTGCGAACCTTGCAGAACTAGCACTCCTGAAAGAATGGATATTGCGGAGACATGGCTTAGCCACAGCCTGGGGGATGTTTCCAGAATGAGATTTTCACTCTGCAGCGGAGTGTGCGCTGATATGAAACTTCATGGCAGATTAAAACTGTGTGCCCGACCGAGACTCGAACTCGGGACCTTTGCCTTTCGCGGGCAAGTGCTCTACCAACTGAGCTACCGAAGCACGACTCACGCCCGGTACTCACAGCTTTACTTCTGCCAGTACCTCGTCTCCTACCTTCCAAACTTTACAGAAGCTCTCCTGCGAACCTTGCAGAACTAGCACTCCTGAAAGAAAGGATATTGCGGAGACATGGCTTAGCCACAGCCTGGGGGATGTTTCCAGAATGAGATTTTCACTCTGCAGCAGAGTGTGCGCTGATATGAAACTTCATGGCAGATTAAAACTGTGTGCCCGACCGAGACTCGAACTCGGGACCTTTGCCTTTCGCGGGCAAGTGCTCTACCAACTGAGCTACCGAAGCACGACTCACGCCCGGTACTCACAGCTTTACTTCTGCCAGTACCTCGTCTCCTACCTTCCAAACTTTACAGAAGCTCTCCTGCGAACCTTGCAGAACTAGCACTCCTGAAAGAAAGGATATTGCGGAGACATGGCTTAGCCACAGCCTGGGGGAAGTTTCCAGAATGAGATTTTCACTCTGCAGCGGAGTGTGCGCTGATATGAAACTTCCTGGCAGATTAAAACTGTGTGCCCGACCGAGACTCGAACTCGGGACCTTTGCCTTTCGCGGGCAAGTGCTCTACCAACTGAGCTACCGAAGCACGACTCACGCCCGGTACTCACAGCTTTATTTCTGCCAGTACCTCGTCTCCTACCTTCCAAACTTTACAGAAGCTCTCCTGCGAACCTTGCAGAACTAGCACTCCTGAAAGAAAGGATATTGCGGAGACATGGCTTAGCCACAGCCTGGGGGATGTTTCCAGAATGAGATTTTCACTCTGCAGCGGAGTGTGCGCTGATATGAAACTTCATGGCAGATTAAAACTGTGTGCCCGACCGAGACTCGAACTCGGGACCTTTGCCTTTCGCGGGCAAGTGCTCTACCAACAGAGCTACCGAAGCACGACTCACGCCCGGTACTCACAGCTTTACTTCTGCCAGTACCTCGTCTCCTACCTTCCAAACTTTACAGAAGCTCTCCTGCGAACCTTGCAGAACTAGCACTCCTGAAAGAAAGGATATTGCGGAGACATGGCTTAGCCACAGCCTGGGGGATGTTTCCAGAATGAGATTTTCACTCTGCAGCGGAGTGTGCGCTGATATGAAACTTCCTGGCAGATTAAAACTGTGTGCCCGACCGAGACTCGAACTCGGGACCTTTGCCTTTCGCGGGCAAGTGCTCTACCAACTGAGCTACCGAAGCACGACTCACGCCCGGTACTCACAGCTTTATTTCTGCCAGTACCTCGTCTCCTACCTTCCAAACTTTACAGAAGCTCTCCTGCGAACCTTGCAGAACTAGCACTCCTGAAAGAAAGGATATTGCGGAGACATGGCTTAGCCACAGCCTGGGGGATGTTTCCAGAATGAGATTTTCACTCTGCAGCGGAGTGTGCGCTGATATGAAACTTCATGGCAGATTAAAACTGTGTGCCCGACCGAGACTCGAACTCGGGACCTTTGCCTTTCGCGGGCAAGTGCTCTACCGACAGAGCTACCGAAGCACGACTCACGCCCGGTACTCACAGCTTTACTTCTGCCAGTACCTCGTCTCCTACCTTCCAAACTTTACAGAAGCTCTCCTGCGAACCTTGCAGAACTAGCACTCCTGAAAGAAAGGATATTGCGGAGACATGGCTTAGCCACAGCCTGGGGGATGTTTCCAGAATGAGATTTTCACTCTGCAGCGGAGTGTGCGCTGATATGAAACTTCCTGGCAGATTAAAACTGTGTGCCCGACCGAGACTCGAACTCGGGACCTTTGCCTTTCGCGGGCAAGTGCTCTACCAACAGAGCTACCGAAGCACGACTCACGCCCGGTACTCACAGCTTTACTTCTGCCAGTACCTCGTCTCCTACCTTCCAAACTTTACAGAAGCTCTCCTGCGAACCTTGCAGAACTAGCACTCCTGAAAGAAAGGATATTGCGGAGACATGGCTTAGCCACAGCCTGGGGGATGTTTCCAGAATGAGATTTTCACTCTGCAGCGGAGTGTGCGCTGATATGAAACTTCCTGGCAGATTAAAACTGTGTGCCCGGGCGAGACTCGAACTCGGGACCTTTGCCTTTCGCGGGCAAGTGCTCTACCAACTGAGCCACCAAAGCACGACTCACGCCCGGTACTCACAGCTTTACTTCTGCCAGTACCTCGTCTCCTACCTTCCAAACTTTACAGAAGCTCTCCTGCGAACCTTGCAGAACTAGCACTCCTGAAAGAAAGGATATTGCGGAGACATGGCTTAGCCACAGTCTGGGGGATGTTTCCAGAATGAGATTTTCACTCTGCAGCGGAGTGTGCGCTGATATGAAACTTCATGGCAGATTAAAACTGTGTGCCCGGCCGAGACTCGAACTCGGGACCTTTGCCTTTCGCGGGCAAGTGCTCTACCAACTGAGCTACCAAAGCACGACTCACGCCCGGTACTCACAGCTTTACTTCTGCCAGTACCTCGTCTCCTACCTTCCAAACTTTACAGAAGCTCTCCTGCGAACCTTGCAGAACTAGCACTCCTGAAAGAAAGGATATTGCGGAGACATGGCTTAGCCACAGTCTGGGGGATGTTTCCAGAATGAGATTTTCACTCTGCAGCGGAGTGTGCGCTGATATGAAACTTCCTGGCAGATTAGAACTGTGTGCCCGACCGAGACTCGAACTCGGGACCTTTGCCTTTCGCGGGCAAGTGCTCTACCAACTGAGCTACCGAAGCACGACTCACGCCCGGTACTCACAGCTTTACTTCTGCCAGTACCTCGTCTCCTACCTTCCAAACTCAGTTGGTAGAGCACTTGCCCGCGAAAGGCAAAGGTCCCGAGTTCGAGTCTCGGTCGGGCACACAGTTTTAATCTGCCAGGAAGTTTCATATCAGCGCGCACTCCGCTGCAGAGTGAAAATCTCATTCTGGACTGATCAATTTATTTTTAAAAGCAATCATTCAAGAATAACGTTAACTGAACAGACTAAATTTCGGTAACCAACTGATGGCAGACGCCTCAAAAGGGCAACAGTAGAGAATCACTTCCTTTTTGTATGGAATATTAAATGGATTAAAAAAGGACAGTTACATTATCAACAGCAAAACATATGATCAAATGATTATGTCACAAATATCAAATATCAACCGTCGGCCATTGTCAGTAATCATCAAAAGCCACTGTCATCGAAGTAGCAAAAATGACTGACAAAGGTGGCTCAAATTTATGATGATAGAAGCAGTGGCAGAGGCGACGTCAATAGCAATAACTCCTCCTTCTCTACTAATATAGGACGGTGGTTGCCGCTACCGCAGTACTAGAAACCTTCATTAAAATTTTCAGTCATAGTACTCAGACATGTTTAAGAATATCACAGTTAACAAGAGATATAATCATCTACCCTGTAACTCAGGCACAACTCGTTAATTATTTAGTAAAATTTAAGCATATTACAAATACAGAAATTCTTTAGTTTTTTTAAATGCAAACAATTTAGTAAATAGCTCGACCTCGTGGTACTAGCCACCAAGTATCTATAGACATGCTTCAGAAATAAGGTAGCTAGATTCAACAATTTTCACTGACTATAAAGTACAATTCGTAAATCAGAAGAGTTACATCTGCATTCCATACCCTTAGATTCCAAAATCGATTTGGAATAGTGACAGCTCACACACTTCAACAGAACTGGACTCAAGTAATACAAGCCAAAACCTTCACAAATAATATATATATATATATATATATATATATATATATATATATATATATATATATATATATATATAACAACGGGCAAGCGGGACAGGGAGTCAAATGTCAAATAGGCACTATGCGACATCAAGTCATCAATTAACGTGCACACTAATCGGATGCTCACCGTGATTAGATACGCTTGCTTAGATACCCCCGAGAGAAAGATGTAACGAAGATTAATCGTAGGCGGAAACACACGGGTATTATCTAACTAAAGGACACGCCGAATACTGTGGTCCTGCCGAAGTAGCCTTTAACGAGTCATGTTCACAGCTGGGACCAACACTCAGCCCCGCCAAAACACGCAGTGAGAAAAGGCAGCACTCTTGCCAACGGGCCACGGCAGACGCTTGGCCATAACACGGCGCCTCACTTGCGCTCTTCGCCGTCCGTTTCACACTCACCTTTCTCCAGGTCGCCGCAGCCCTTAACTACCTTCTCCTCCGACCTGTCCTTTACCGGCAATAGTAAGGCTCCGTGCGCTCTTGCAGCCAGAGGGATTCCAAATCCGCGGGAATTACGCCAATTAAACGCGGGTGCACGGCACACCATGGAATCCATGTCCAGCTAAAGTGAGTTTCTCTTTCCATAAGTGATTTCTTGTAGAATTCAGCACCCATTGTCAAACGTTTGCTTAGAAATCGCCGAGTTCTCTGGAAACCCATGGCTGGCTGGTAGATACTTTTGGTCTGACTTCGGATCAGTTACACACAGCTTATTTGACACCGAAATTTATTTTTTCTTTATTGAATTTGTGAATTAAAGGACGGGAACCAATAAATTCAGTGGAGTGCTGTTATATTTGTTACCGGTATTTTCGATCAACGCGAAAGTATTACTGGCATGCTTCTTCAACTCAAATGGGAATCCCTGGAGAGAAGACGACCTTCTCTTCGCGAAAGACTAATGCATAAATTTAAAGGACCGGCGTTAGTATGTAACTGCAGAACGGTTCTACTGACGCCAACGTACATTCTTTGAGATAAAACCTCGCCGGCGGCCGGCGTCCCAGTGTCTATGATCGTGAGATCGCGACGCGGGACAATTTAAATGGCCACTTTGATAACCCTCTAATCCGGCTGCCTGCTAAGACTGGCGATACTGTAGACTTCCAAAGGAAGTCTTATCTTCCGTTCGAGTTGTTATGCTACATCTACGAACATTTTCTAGTAGCCACATGGATAGGACTTCCACTCCATGACAGCGCAACGAAAACTGGAAGTTTGCCACTTGCGTGAGGTTCTGTGCTTTGTGAGTGTGTACCCTACATCGTATTAAACATTGTGTTCATCTTTTTGTACGTTTAAGTGCGCTCTTGGTGGCAGCGTTGTCCACTTCTTTTGTTTTCATGGGGTCCATGTGCAGGTACAGTCAGTAATTCCGTTGATAAATCAACCAGTCATGTGTATATAGAATTAATGTTAGACAATGAAGAGATATGTCATCTACGTGTTTTTGTTTTGATGATTATTATCATCCAAATTAACTTACGTAAATACAAGCGTCTGCACATAGAGACGCTAGGAAGAGAACGGATAACGATCGAAGTCTCAAGAGAGGGTGGCCCAAAAGGAGAAGAAAATGTTTAGCAGTTTCCAGAGTTATCAAACTTTTAAGCTTGTACACTATACAAGTCTCATTCAATCGTAAAATAAAATATGGTGTTCTAGTAAACGTTTCGAACAGTCCAAATAAAATAATATACAAAATAGAAGTGCCTCCTACATTTAGAAATGAAAATGATTACATCTGTACGGCGAAATCAACTGCAGACACCTTCCACTATATTGAAATGTCCACGGTTTTCAAATATTTTGTAGGACAGGAGATTTATAATCGCTTGTTCACTACAAATATTAAATTATTCTGTGGTGTTGTGTCTAGACAAGACAGCCTAGACACAATGAGAGGAAGCCGAAAGGCACGCGCTAAGCTAAAGCTGGATGGCGTGAGGTCTGAAACTGGATACGTAATGAATGCTATAAAGAAAAGTATGTAGCTTCTGGAATACTTAACTTTAATCCATCCTTGTGGTACATCTGGAGATTGTGGCGATACAAGTGAGACTCTTTAGATACATGCAATGTTACTAATGGCGCCTTGCTAGGTCGTAGCCATTGACTTAGCTGAAGGCTATTCTAACTATTGGCTCGGCTAATGAGCGAGGCTTCGTCAGTGTAGTCGCTAGCTACGTCGTCCGTACAACTGGGGCGAGTGCTAGTCCGTATGTCGAGACCTGCCATGTGGTGGCGCTCGGTCTGCGATCACACAGTGGCGACACGCGGGTCGGACATGTACTAATGGACCGCGGCCGATTTAAAACTACCACCTAGCAAGTGTGGTGTCTGGCGGTGACACCACATTCGTCCCCCGCAAATCGGCGAACGGTCGTGTTATAAGGCTTCCGCCCGCCGTGGGGAGGACCCCATGTTGACGTATGCGATGTGGTGGGGAGCCTAAAAACAGGCGAGGCTGTGCCACCCGCACCCGGCCATTCGGTCCGAGGGGAGCTAGGAAACGCCTGAAAACCTAGTCCAGGGTGCACGTCAACATGCGGTGTTTGCACCCGTAAAGAGACAGGAAGGGCCGAAGGGTCGACCTCCATTGCGTCGGGGTATCCGACGCGCGATGACGTCATGTGGTCCGGAGCGGGCAAGAGTTCCATGGCGGAGGACAGCTGGTCACGGGAAGCGATCGGCGGCGCGTGACCCAGGGAGGCGCTTGGTGGCTGCAGCGAAGCGTCCACTGCGGGCGGCGCCGGCTGGAGGACAGGCGGCTGCGGCTGCGGCGGCGGCGGCGGCGGCGGCGGCGGCGCGTCGCCATGGGGCAAAATGGAAGGCATCGTCGGTAACACCCGGGGATGAGACGAGCCAGTAGATGGGTCCCCAGGGCGCTGACCGGACGGCACCGTCGCTGAAAGCAGACGGGGAGCGGTAGAACCCGTGCGACGACAGAGGCGCAGCTGATTGAGATGCCGACGCACCTCACCAGAGGCCCCTAAAACCAAATACATCGCGCGGCCGAGGCAGCGAAGAATGCGCCCTGCGAGCCAACCCCGTGAACCACGATAGTTGCGATAGAATACGACGTCGCCTGGAGCAAAAGCAGAAGTCTGCCGCTGCACAGGAACCTGATGCGGCGGGTGCAGCAAAGACATCAAGGTTCGATGAGGACGACCGTGGAGCAACTCAGCCGGCGAGCGACCATCTCGGGGCTGAGAGCGATACGATGACAAAAAGAGCAACAACGCGTCCTCCCGAGAATGCGACTCTTTCAACTTCAACATCTGTGACTTGAAAGTGCGGACCAATCGTTCAGCGACACCGTTTGACTGAGGCGAAAACGGCGCGGATGGCAGATGTTGAATACCATTGGCCTGGCAGAAAGACTGAAATTCTGCGGACATGAAGTGTGGGCCATTGTCGGAAACAATAGTCTGCGGAAGACCTTCAATGCAAAAGATAGCAGACAACGCTTGGATGGTGGCAGTTGACGTCGTGGAAGACATCCGGACAACAAAAGGAAAATTACGGAAGGCATCTACCAGAACCAAACATCGAGCATTCCAGAATGGGCCAGCAAAATCGATGTGCAAGCGTTGCCAAGGGGAAGTGGCTTTCGGCCATGCAAAGACTTTCCGCGGCGGTGCGGATTGCTGTTCGGCACACGCCATGCAAGAAGAACACATATTCGTAATCGCAGCATCAATTCCGAACCAAGTACAGTGCTGACGAGCAAGTTGTTTCGTTCGCACTATACCCCAATGTCCTTGGTGAAGAAGCCGTAAAACAGAGGACTGTAACGAACGCGGGACCACGACTCTGGACTGATCATTATCAGAACGCAACAACAAAACACCACGTCGTACAAAAAGTCTCTCCTTGTGAGCAAAAAAGCGGCGAACCAGCGGATCCTCAATCCGCGACATCGACAAGGGCCATTGCGTAGCAACAAAACGCAGAACGGTAGCAAGGACAGGGTCAGCAGCTGTGGCTGTAGCTACACGACGAAAATCAATCGGAAACGATTCGACCACGTCATCAGTTTCCGCATCAATGAACAGGCAAGCAAGTTCGGAAGAATCGAATGCTCTATCCTCAGCAACAGGCAAACGGGACAACGCATCGGCGTTTCCGTGCTTAGCAGTGGACCGATACAAGATATCGTAGCGGTACTGCGAGAGGAAAATAGACCAGCGAATGAATTTCTGCGCTGTACGCGGAGGTACAGGCTTGTTCGGATGAAAAAGCGATGTCAAAGGTTTGTTGTCTGTGATGACGGTAAAGTGACGATCATACAAAAAATCATGAAACTTTGTAACACCAAAGACAAGAGCCAATGCTTCTTTCTCTATCTGTGAATAATTTCTTTGCGCAGACGAGAGCAATTTTGACGCAAAGGCGATAGGGCGATCATGCGACCCATCTTTGTGCGCAAGCACAGCACCGATCCCGAAATCCGATGCATCTACCATCAACAAAAGGGGTTTCTGGGGATCGAATGGCGTAAGGCAAGTATTAGAAAGCAACGCCGATTTCAACTGGTGAAAGGCGCGTTCGCATTCCGTCGTCCAGACGAACGGAACACCCTTACGGCGTAAACTATGAAGCGGAGCTGAAATGGAAGAGGCATTGCGCAGAAAGCGATGATAATAGTTAATTTTACCCAACACACTCTGTAGCTGCTTCAAATTCTGAGGCGAAGGCAAGTCTTGTATGGCACGGAGGTGCTCTAGACTCGGATGTATGCCTTGGGAATTGAGTACATGACCCAGGTAGGGCAAGACACGAGCAAAAAACACACATTTGTCCTTCCGCAAGAGAAGACCATTTTGTCGCAATACCTGAAATAATGTTCGTAGGTGTGCTAAATGCTCGTCTGCTGTCTTTCCGGAGATCAGAATATCGTCCAGATAGTTCGCAGCAGTAGGGACCGACGCACAAACAGTTTGTAAATATTGCTGAAACAATGCAGGGGCGGGTGCACACCTTAATGGCAGTCTTTTGAATCGGTACAAACCAAGATGCGTGTTAACCACCGAGACGCGCTGGGATTCGGCGTCCACTGGGATTTGCAAGTACGCATCTGCTAGGTCCAACTTCGAAATGTATTTACCTGGGCACAGTTTATCAAAAAGATCTTCCGGGCGGGGTAAGGGAAAAGTTGCAATCACTATTTGTGGATTCACTGTTGCCTTGAAGTCCACACAAAGTCTCAATTTTCCGGAAGGTTTCGGCAAAATTACTAAGGGTGAGGCCCAGAGAGAAGCTTGCACACGTTCAATTACACCTTGTGATTCTAAATCGTTTAATGTTCTTGCGACCTCATCACGCAATGCGTGAGGAACATTGCGCGCTCTGAAAAATTTCGGTTGCGCGTTGACTTTCAGTTCCAAATGTGCTTCATAGTTCTGAGCGCAACCTAAGCCCGGTGCAGAAATGTCTGCAAATTCTTCACACAGACGAGAAACACTGTCTGAAGGCACAGTCTGATTCACTGATAGGACCTGATTTACTATAGACATGTTAAACAATTGAAATAAATCTAAACCAAATAAGTTCACTGCAGAAGAAGAACGAAGAACATAAAAGGACACAAGTTTTGTTTGTCTCTTGTATGTTGCAAGAAGAGTGCACTGTCCTAACACAGGGATATTCTGACCTGAATAACTATTTAACTGAACATTTGCGGCACGCAACAGAGGTTTGCCCAGTTGTTTGTACGTGTCGTGATTGAGCAATGAAACTGCAGCCCCAGTATCGAGCTGGAATGGTATGACCTCGCCATTAAAGTCCAAATCTACAAAAAGTTTATTGTCCTGCTGACGACAAGAGCGACTGCCTCGTGCAATTTGAGCTGATACAGGTACAGCATCACTTGCTAATTGACGTGATTTCCGGCGACGTCGACGCACACTTTTTGCGGGACGAACACAGTCACTGTTATAGACAGTGGCACTGGACGAAGTGGAATTAACTACATGAATGTCCATGGGTGAAGGTCCACGAGCCTGAGTGTCCTTGGTTCGATTCCGGCACGAAGCAAAGGGCCTGGAATGATTGTGATTGTCTGATCTGAGCTTTTTCTGGCGAACACTTTGAACATGTCCTTTCTTATTACAGAAAAAGCAAATAGCTTGGCGTGATGGGCAATTTTCACGCAAATGTCTAGTAGCACACCGCGGGCATGATTTCACTGCATTTGTATGCTGGCGCGGCACACCTGGTTTAGAGTGTGGCGGCAGCTGCGGGGACGTGCGCGAGGGCAGTTTATCGGTCCGCGCAGCGCGCCCGGCGGGCCGGTTAATGTGACACATGGCTGGCGAAGTTTCAAATGATTCCTGAGCAAAGTCAAGTGTGTCTTGCCTATCCAATATGTCTATCACTTGCTGAAGGGAGGGATTAACTAGTTTCAAAATCTGTTCCCATATGCGAACATCAGAAACGTTCTGTGCTATTGCATCACGTACCATAGTATCTGAATAAGGGAGTCCACATTCACACTCAAAAGCACAATCCCTTGTAAGGCCTTGCAATGTTGCAACCCACTCCCTATTAGTTTGACCGGCCGTACGTTTTGTACGAAAGGAAGTATACCTTTTTGCAACAACATTGACTGTTTCTTTGAAATAGGCGTCCAATGCCGACAAAATTTCTTCGTAGGACAGAGTCGCTACGTCGCGTCAGGGAAATAATTTCACTGTCACACGGTACGTTTGCACCCCTACACACGCCAATAAATGAGGCTGCGGCTCGTTACCTTGAATTCTGTAGGCGGCGAGATGAAATCCAAACTGGCGTGACCACTCCGTCCAGGATTCCACGTCTGCTTGAAAATTACGGAATGGTGGTGCAACTGCATGTCGTGGCGGCGGTACCGATGAAGCGGCGGCGGCCGCATCGTTTTGCAGTGCATGTTGACCCTGGACGAGCTGTCCAAGGGCATCCAATAACGCCTGCGTCTGCTGATTCTGCAAGCGATAAAATTCGGACAGTACATCTGGCGAAGCCATGACACAAGTAAATGTAAGCAATCAGAAAGAACAAGACCCTTTCCGTTGACTGGTCGCCAAAAATGTTGTGTCTAGACAAGACAGCCTAGACACAATGAGAGGAAGCCGAAAGGCACGCGCTAAGCTAAAGCTGGATGGCGTGAGGTCTGAAACTGGATACGTAATGAATGCTATAAAGAAAAGTATGTAGCTTCTGGAATACTTAACTTTAATCCATCCTTGTGGTACATCTGGAGATTGTGGCGATACAAGTGAGACTCTTTAGATACATGCAATGTTACTAATGGCGCCTTGCTAGGTCGTAGCCATTGACTTAGCTGAAGGCTATTCTAACTATTGGCTCGGCTAATGAGCGAGGCTTCGTCAGTGTAGTCGCTAGCTACGTCGTCCGTACAACTGGGGCGAGTGCTAGTCCGTATGTCGAGACCTGCCATGTGGTGGCGCTCGGTCTGCGATCCCACAGTGGCGACACGCGGGTCCGACATGTACTAATGGACTGCGGCCGATTTAAAACTACCACCTAGCAAGTGTGGTGTCTGGCGGTGACACCACATGTGGTATGGTCTGGATCAACATACACTGAAACGCCAAAGAAACTGATGCAGGCATGCGTATTCGAACACAGAGATTTGTAAACAGGCAGAATGCTGCGCTGCGGTCGGCGCAGTTGTTAGGTCGGTTACTGCTGCTACAGTGGCAGATTATCAAGATTTAAGTGAGCTTCAACCTGGTGTTATAGTCGGCGCACGAGCGATGGGACACAGCATCACCGAGGTAGTGATGAACTGAGAAATTTCCCTTACCCCCATTTGGCTAGTGTACTATAAATATCAGGAATTTTGTAAAACATCAAATCTCTGACATCACTGCGGCCGAAAAAGATGCTGCAAGAAAGGGACCAACGCCAACTGAAGAGAATCGTTCAACGTGACAGAAGTGCAACCCTTCCACAAAATGCTGCAGATTTCAATGCTGGGCCATGAATAAGTGTCAGCGTCCGAACCATTCAACGAAACATCATCGATATGGGTTTTCGGAACCGAAGACCTACTTGTGCACCCTCAATGACTGCACGGCACAAAGCTTTATGCCTCGCCTGGGCCCGTCAAAACCGACATTCGACTGTTGATGACTGGAAACATGTTGCATGGTCGGACGAGTCTCGTTTCAAATTGTACCGAGTAGATGGACGTGTTCTGGGTATGGAAACTTTCACATGAATCAATTTATCCTGCATGTCAGCAGGGGACTGTTCAAGCTGGTGGAGACTCTGTGCCGGCCGGAGTGGCCGTGCGGTTCTAGGCGCTACAGTTTGGAACCGAGCGACCGCTACGGTCGCAGGTTCGAATCCGGCCTCGGGCATGGATGTGTGTGATGTCCTTAGGTTAGTTAGGTTTAATTAGTTCTAAGTTCTAGGCGACTGATGACCTCAGAAGTTAAGTCGCATAGTGCTCAGAGCCATTGAGACTCTGTGATATGGGACCCCGACACGTCTTGATACGACTCTGACAGGTGCCACGTACGTAAGCACCCTGTCTGATCACCTGCATCCATTCATGTGCATTGTGCATTCCGTCGGACTTGGGCAATTGCAGCAGGAAAGTGCGACACCACACAGTTTCTTTTCTTTAAAAAAGTTTACATAAATGGTAAGCTGTTTCATTTATGTCAGTCTGAATGGAAGTTTCAACATGAAGTACCTGGTGGTGATTGCGTTTCTGACCAAGGAGAACAAACGGAGGACTGCAGACACGACGACCCAGGATACATCATCGGGAGCCAGAACCGTCCAGGAAAGCTTTTTGTTATCTGCGGATTGGACACTCAGGAGGTTGTGATGACCTTAACATTTAATGAATTAAGTGAAAGGATGCATAGATACGAAGTAGAATAGTCGCACACTCGAAATACATACGTGTTCAGAAAAAAGATTTCACCTTAGCATATAGTGAATCTGGTGTTACTTATTGATACAAATCAACATCACTTTACATTGAAAGTCATTGGGATTTCTCGTAAGCTGAACTAAGGACTTGGAATTTCATTTCATGGCGATGTAAGTAGTAACTTTAACACAACTTATTTGAGGAAAACTTGTAGACAGTTCCAAGTCACTTTTATTAGTTAACGATTAATCTAGAAAAATCAATCACAGGTACAACATTCAGTGTCTCTGCGTGTCATTTTGCTAGTTTTTAAACTGCTTTTATTTATTCACTAAAGGTTAAGAGTGCAGAATTTTGCACCAACACGCCGACAACAAATGGATTTAAACCATCGCGTGGGGCGGCTCACATTCCAGGTAGCTCCAGGGTGCCACACCAACTGGTACGTACATTCTCATTGTTGGTCCTCCTACTATTCCGTAGATATCCTCAGGTACAAGCGAAGACCTTTTGCGACTTCTATCACTGTCCGTCCCTGAAGTATTCCAGTAATTATAAGTAAAACATACTTTCATTGTCTACTAGCTTTTCCAGTACGGGACACAGCTATTTCGCATCACTACCTATCACCGTTTCGCCTTGAATTAATTTTCACTCTAAACTCTGAACGTACATTTCACAGTTAGTTATTTAGACTAGGTCAAATAACTTTGTTCTCCTCCTCACTTTAGTCAGAAAGTACTGTATACATGGTCAAGCCTCAGTTATGAGTAATTTAACTGCTAATCAACTAGAAATCTATATAGCGTCTTTACATCAAATAACGGTCTATGCATATTTATAATTTTATTTCTTTGTGCGCTGAGTATGTACGTTTCACTAAACAGAAATATTTCGTGTCTTTATATTATTCGGACGGTAACACAGTTTAGTGTATGTAGTGTCCTCGTCAGGTATATACAGCAAGGCAGTGCCACTCATTCATTTCCTAAGGAATGATTGACAAGGCTGCAATACGCGAGATAGCGTATTACAAGCACCAACACTTGCAGATAAAAAAAAAAAATTGCGAAGAGTTAAATCGATTTATTTAAGGCCCATACATGAAATTCTACAGTATCTCTTATTTCGTTATTTATTCATAAAAAATCAGTAGCAAACATTAACTAAAATTGCTCCAATGGGCAATTAGCACCAGGTGTTTCAAAACAACTCTCTTCTTTTACTCACTAAGATAGCATAGCAAATAGCAAATCAGTAACTGTTCAGATATGATACTATTCACTTATACCTACAGATTTCTCTAATCTTGCATTTCTTCCTGAATTTTTGGATTAGTATTAATCATACTCAGTTTGTCACGTAAGTTTAAAAAATTCCAACTATTGGAATGCCATTAGGACATCTGGAATAGCGTTGACTTTTGCTAATTAACAGTAATGGATCAATGTCTTATTATCTACTATTTATAAGATTACACGCCAGATCAGTCAGCCACTGTAAATGTTGTTCTGTTAGTCCATTACAGAGCTATCATCATTGATTGCTATACTGTCGTTTTAGTTTTCTATTGTCTCCCTACAATCTCCCTCCATTGACAAGAGGACGGTTCACTTTCGGTAATCTCAGTGACTAAGATCTTTTTCACATTTTGCTCATACTAATTCCTCTACTAAAACTTATGTATATTGCCAGCACAGTTAACTTATGGTAACACAAGGCAGATAATAAGATATAATATTAGTCATTGTACGTTATAAATATCTGTAGAGCTTGTATCACATTACTTAACGTGCTCACCTCCATACCAAAAACCAGAAATTTCCAAATGATTTACCAGATCGTAGTTCATCAGTTTCACTACATTTTCAAGAGTGTTTGCCTCGACATTACTTACCCATTCAGTACTCTGAGAACGCTAATATTCGTATTTAGCCTTTAGTTCATATGAACAAATTATATGCTTCTACACGAGACAGTAATAGTTTTATCACTTGCACATTTTACAAAAAATCTTCAACATCTGTTAATTACCCATCGTTTAAATTCCACAGCAGTTGAAGCGCGATTCATTCGTCCCTTCCAAGATTCTATCATCCCAATCAAACTGCCAGTCGACTTCGATTCCCCTTAACAATCCTATCCTAATATTACGGTGGTCGTAACACATTTCGACACTCGCCATAGCACGTGCATTTATGTTGATGCACGGCAGCTAGTCATTTGTTAATGATAATAATATTCACACAGGAAAACAGAACGAAAGCATTTCAGATATAGAAATATTACTGATTCCTTGAAAGCAGATTAATAGCACATTGCTTTTATTTATTAGTAGTTCAGTCACGGTCTCAAAGTACTGAGTGGTACCTGAATGTATAAGCAAAAATTACAACATCACATGAAGAATTATGCTTCCTGGACCTTGGGTGGATTTACTCCTCCATTAATTAATTGTAAGCAATAGTGAAAGTATTTTGTTTTCCCCTTTGTCCCTGCATAGATCCAGTCATTTAATTTTCTTATTCCGTCATGGGAATTCATACTATATGGAATTAAACTAACCCCACCCCATTCTGGTGGTTCTAGCAGAGTAATATGTCATATATTAGGATTATTCATGTTATCTCCTAGATCCAGAGGACAGTAACTGATTGGGTTTCTGTCACGTATCATTTTATTAATACGAGGTGTGCTGCGGTCTGCATGTCTAGTGTAACGTAACGGCAGCATCGTCGGTTGCTTCACCGGATTCGTGTTTCCACCTCGGGATGTACCCCGACAGCAAAACTTGACGTGGAGCTGCGAGAAATGATCCGTGCTGCAACTGTTGTAGTTTCTGTCATTCTTATTATTTGTCATAGATGTGAATATCAGAAACTGCTCGTGTTGAACTTGAATTTCGTCTAACAAAATGGAAGAAAGAGTGGGCTCTGCCTTCACACTCGTAGTTGTAAGTCTTGTGATTATCATATTGTACCATATCTTCGTCAGCATACATATTTTGAAGTCTGTGACAATCATAACCGATCCTAACTACATCGGCTCCACCATTTCTTAGTTTTGCCTTAACAACATTCCATTCGCTTTTTGCACTATCTGTTCGATCACTGAGCTGAGATTGTACATTGTCTTGCCACTGACGCAACTCTTCTGACGGTCTTTTGTATGTGTTCTAAATCGGTCTTTATTGTTTGTATTGATGTGCTTTGCTCTGTACATATTTTAGTAATGGTTTTCTGTATCATCCTTTTTAATTTTGACTCAAATATATCTGTGATCTGATCATATTTCTCTCTGAAAAATTCGTCTACCTTTCTTTCGTATTTGGCAGAAATGTCCTCTACTTGTGCCACTACCATCTGAAATATTGATGTTAAAGTATATTGGTCTAGTTGTAGAGTACTGAAGGGCTCCTCTCTCACCTCTTTCACCGATTCAGTGATACCTTCACTAGCTTTTTGCAGTCCTGAAATTTACTTTGCTATACCTTAAAGATCTCCTCGCAATAACTGTGTTACATGATTAGCAATTTTGGTTTCTAGCTGCCTGGTTTGGTTTTAATCCTGTTCAGTGAATTGTGCAATCTCACTACTGCTTTTCATTCGTGTTTTGTTTTTCATTCTTTAAACCACATACTTTACGCTTCAGGCGACCTACTTCACTCGTCAGAATAGTATTTGACTTATAACTTTTTCATACCAAAGGATTGGATGTCGTAACAAGAATCTCAGAAACAGCTCTGCTCGCAGAAAGCGACATTATCTCACTTGGTGCAGTGGGAAAGCCATCTATAGTTTCATCGGCGAATTCGCCCACGGGTGCTTGATCTGATACATTTCCTGCGTTTAACGAATCTATCACAGTAAGCTGACTTCTGGACCTAATAATATTGGTGAATAAGAACAATTTGTCGAAACTATTGCTGGTCGTTCAGCGATGAACACGTAAAGAAGTCACAATCTATATTCGCGTGCAGCACAACGTTATCGACGAAAAACATTTCTTTGAAAATAAATGCACATCACTACCACAAACTACATGCACGTAAAATGAATATTCGCCGTCTCGTGGCTGTCTTATGAAATATAAAACGATTACATAGTAACTACAAATTTTGCACATAACACTATGGAATGAGTGAAACAATGCCTTACACTATTTTGTTGGGATGACAATGTTGTAATTTTAACGATCTCCTTTCTTCGGTATTTTACGAGGTTTAGCCCATGTGTTGTATTTAACTGCTTTATTTTATTATTTTTTTGATTACTTTCATACGTTTTCTTCCTTCATGTGCTTAGTGTGTTCAATTCTCATTCAGCTCGTATGATTACAAAAGAAACATATTTTAGAATTATGTTAGATATATAGTATAGTAACTTCTTACATTTGCATTTACAGTTATGCTCTCAGTTGCCAGTGTAACGAAATGTTACATTGACGGCCAGAAGAAATGTTAAAAGGAAGACACGAAATATTGTGCTTTAGAAGAGGTAGGATTGGTTAATTATTCTGCGACCATGAATTTTAAATATCTCAAATGCGACAATCTTCTTCGTATTGCAGAATCGGACTTCATGATTATAGAAACCAGTTGGTCCTATACAGCTACTGCAGTTGTATTAGTGACATGGCCGTAATGGAGGTCAAACAGTTCCCGTCCACGCCAGCTAACTCTGATCGTGAAATAAACTCACCGACTCTTGGGAAGGATGCGCTGTTAAAAATAGCATGAGAAACGTAAAGAGATACAATGCAGTGTATCTATTTTTGTGTCGCTAATAATTATTATCCAAATTAATTTACATAGTAATAAGAGTCTGCATAGATAGAGATTGGGAAGAGAATAGATACCCAAGGGAAAAAAGGAGAGTAGCCTCACAAATGATGGAAATATCTGGCGGATAAATTTTAAGCTTACACAATATGCACGTTCCTTTTTATCGTAAAAGGAAATATGATGTTCGAGTAAACCTTTAGAACTGTCCACTTAAAATAATTCACAAAAGAAAATTGCCTCTTCATTAGTGATAAAGTTTATCACCTCACAACATTAAAGTTAAGTTTTTAACCTTTTGTTTGTTTGCAGCTACATGTCTGTGGTAACGGTCCGCACTAAAATCTCCACATCACGGTACCGCAGCACTCCAGCAGAAGAGGTAAAACCAACAGTCCACTTAGAATGTAGCAGAATAATATGTGTAAATCTTTCAAAACACATTTTCTTAGTTATCTGCTACAAATACTACGCTTAACTAGAACAGCTTTTCTAATAATTTATTACAGTCCGCAAACCACCACACAGTTGCTGCGCTAGCTCAGCAGGCAACTCGCTATACCATCTGAAAGAGAAATCCAGACGCCACGAAATCTCTGAAGAACATTTTTTTCACGGTGCTCACCTACACAGCGTGTCAGCTTGCCGTGCGGAGGACTCGGATGCACTTGGCCACTTGCCTCCCTGCACCGCATGAAAATAAGGCCATCTGGCAGAGGATGATACTGTCACCAGTCAGCCTTGTGCTGTCATCTGGGCGTGTTTGTAAAGTCAGCTTCTTTAAGTAAAATGTTGGTCGAAATCTCTGTTGCTTATGTACATCTGGGATAGTTAATTAATATGCCTACAGTTACACGATGTAAACACTTTTGAAGAATGACATTGTATTTCCCTTCACGCCAGGAAAATTATCATATATTTTCACTTTAATTTAAATCTCTTTGAGAAGAGCTGTAATTAGTATTTAAAGCTGGCTGTTAAATTCTGCGTCGAAATTAGTGGCGGCAGCTCATTGTGCTCATAACGATGGGTATTTATTGCCGGTCTTAAAAAGGCTCTTTTCGCACTGTGAATACATTAATTCCACGCCTATAAAGCGCTCCAGTCATTCGCAGTAATACCGTAAACTGCTGAGAGAGCACCTGCCAGCGCAAGCCGCATTTCAGACTGTTGGAGGAGTTTTCACACATTCCTCAGCAACAGGAAGAAAAACCTGAATAAAATCTTCACAATGAGATATGAGAACCATATTTCATCAGTCTTCCATTTGGCTCGACAGCTCCCACCACCGCTTTTGGTCGTGTGCTAATGCATTCGTTTCTTCTCCATAATCTTCTTCTTGTTGCTTATTTTACTTTTTCATAGTACTTCCGTTTAACTGTTCGTTTAACTATTTAAGTCCTTCAGTTTCCCTGCTTCCTAACATTTAGACTTCTGTTTAACTTCTCATGGTTACTGCTCACCGACACGTAGAATTTTTAGACGCTATCATATTCACTGTTGACTGAAGAAATTATTTATTCAACAACTGCAATTTCGGCGAAATATTTTGCAGCAGCACACGTCAGAATTCAGAATTCTGCAACATGTATGCATGTCAAAAGGCTTGGTTTTCGCATATCGTAGGATTTTAAAGTCTGACATGTGAAGCAGCACAATAGTTTGCAGTACCGCTAGAAAATGGCCAAAAGACCGAAACTGCACTTGTAAAATAAATAGTTTATATGGTCAAAGGCGAATATGATGTCCTTTAAAAAATTCAAAATTCCATTACGTTTCATGGGAATTCAGTTCTTTCCTAGTACTGACAATCCTTTCATCAAAAGTTTTCACTCAGATAATCAGACAGGGGGATAATTCTCCTCCGATATTTTTGCAGAATTAGATGCAACTGGTTCGCATGATTGTTTCAGAGGGTAGTTAATTCTTAGAATTCATTTCTGTATCTTCAATGCAGTCGATTTTGGCTTCGCCGTTGTTCATGGTTGAGTATTCTGTCTGCAGAATCATTTTTCCACTCCAAGAGAAAGAGGGTTGAACATTCATCTTCTTCTGTTTTGAGAAATGTGTGGACAGAATGTGGGTGTGTCAGCTTACCGAAAGTCCAAAACCACAATACTCAGTGTGGTTCTGGAAGCAAAGCGTAGTCTGCAGGTAGAATGAAAGTTCCAACCTTAATGTCATCAATCTGCGCTACCCAAGACGCCATAGCGATCGTTTTAAGTATGAAATAGCCTCATATCGAAAAGATATTATGACCAAGACGTTGCCTGAAGGTCTCGAGTTCACGCGTTACACCTCCGGTCATTTCACAATGATTAACTTTAGTAAACGAGTGTCGACGAAGTCCATCCTAGGCTCTGTGGGGTTTTTAACGCTGTAAAGAGGCACTAGTGCTCTTAAAAAACCGCATCATCTGATCCCATACAGTGATTATCGATACTAGTCCGTCTATTAAGTCGAATCGAAGTGTATCGCGACCCATATGTACAGACCACGTTTCTCAGTCTTTTATGATCCACGAATTTAATCGGAGTAGTTCTCTGACTTAGGAAATCGGGATTAGCATGGAAGGCCAAGGCCCCTATAATGTTACTCCTTAAACACAACTAGTAATCAATAAATTAACAATTTATTCAAAACAGCTAGCAAAACAGCTAGCATACAATCAACACGTGGCCGTCTTAAAAAAAATATCCAAAACGTCCAATAGCTTCCTTCTCAAGCAAGCAGCAAATTAGAATTACTTAATAAACAATAAATCTGAAGTACTTCAAATAGGTGGATCCGATAATTTTTTTAGCAATAACAGAACCAACACAATACGTTACACTTAATATAATTCATTGGCAAGCAAATTTAAAATATTTTTTAAAAACATGAGGGCTTTTAAATGTTTATCAGATGGGCAGTGACGCCAGGCTGCCCTGAAAAAAGATGACTTAACCTAAAATGCCGGAAGCAGCAGACCAGCCGTCCAAAACACCTAAACGCCAGGGCCCAACTGGTAGTCACTTCCCATTAGACGACACGTCACAGCTTCTGTGCACCGAAGCGGAACGTGGCGCTGCTCCCACGCACCTCAACTCGCAGAAAACTGGAACACAAACTGACCGCAGGAAACACGGCAAACATCAAGCAGACGTCAATTAATATAAGTTAAGAGATCAATAAACAATATAAGTTAAATAAACCGATAAGCGCTTTCAGTCGAAGCTACTTAAGTTTTGCAGCAGTGTCAATGCCGTAAAACATTTAAACTAAGACTTGTACACAAATGCAGTTCTGCAAAATAATAGCAGACCTTTACACTCTCATAGTTTACCCAAGAATATGTACTCATATGATTAAGGCCGACAATGTGTACAAAGATGAAATGGAAATAATTTAAAGATAATATCACTTTATTCAAATGCACAACTTTGCAACAAAACTAGGTATGTGCATTTTAATTTCACTGCATAGGTCTGCAATGTAACTGCCAATTGTGTAAGCTCGGTACGCAAAAAATCAGAACTAGAATATGAGCTAATATCTTCAATACCTTACAGTTAGTTGACCTTTTGGGGACGCTGATTTCCTTAAAGGAAGTAGTGACTGCTGGTCTCCATGCGATCACATAGCTTGCCAGCTGGTCTTACTACAACAACACATACATTAGGCAACCAATCAACCAACAAGTGACAGTCCCTACAGAGCAAATAGTTCCACGAAACCAAGGCACCAAAACCACTTACACCTTCGATGGAGAGCGTCGTTCGAGATGGTCTCGAGGAGTGGGTCTGTCCGAGAAAACAGGCACCAAAGCAATGCGACGAGCAGCGCCCGGAGCTGACATCTGGCAGGTGCACCACAAACTCGTGACCGTCCCGCAAGGTAGGCCCGCCTCGCCGTTGCTGGCCGAGCCCGCGTGTTTTGCTCCTTCGTCCCCTCAAGCACGTCCTATCGCCTCGTGGCGAGTCCGACGACCAACTCGCCGACCGCAAATACCCGGCGCCAGGTCAAGACGGGGGCAAAGATCGTAGTAAAGCCGGGTAATCGATAATCGTGTGAAAGAGCTGGTGTGGCAGAAAAGGCGCACCGCGGCTCAGTTTCCTTTCGTGATACAGCACGCTTAACCGTAGGACTTTGTGGTTGTCATTAATGTAGTGGCTGTGTCGATTCCAAGTCTCGTTATTATGTACACTCCTGGAAATGGAAAAAAGAACACGTTGACACCGGTGTGTCAGACCCACCATACTTGCTCCGGACACTGCGAGAGGGCTGTACAAGCAATGATCACACGCACGGCACAGCGGACACACCAGGAACCACGGTGTTGGCCGTCGAATGGCGCTAGCTGCGCAGCATTTGTGCACCGCCGCCGTCAGTGTCAGCCAGTTTGCCGTGGCATACGGAGCTCCATCGCAGTCTTTAACACTGGTAGCATGCCGCGACAGCGTCGACGTGAACCGTATGTGCAGTTGATGGACTTTGAGCGAGGGCGTATAGTGGGCATGCGGGAGGCCGGGTGGACGTACCGCCGAATTGCTCAACACGTGGGGCGTGAGGTCTCCGCAGTACATCGATGTTGTCGCCAGTGGTCGGCGGAAGGTGCACGTGCCCGTCGACCTGGGACCGGACCGCAGCGACGCACGGATACACGCCAAGACCGTAGGATCCTACGCAGTGCCGTAGGGGACCGCACCGCCACTTCCCAGCAAATTAGGGACACTGTTGCTCCTGGGGTATCGGCGAGGACCATTCGCAACCGTCTCCATGAAGCTGGGCTACGGTCCCGCACACCGTTAGGCCGTCTTCCGCTCACGCCCCAACATCGTGCAGCCCGCCTCCAGTGGTGTCGCGACAGGCGTGAATGGAGGGACGAATGGAGACGTGTCGTCTTCAGCGATGAGAGTCGCTTCTGCCTTGCTGACAATGATGGTCGTATGCGTGTTTGGCGCCGTGCAGGTGAGCGCCACAATCAGGACTGCATACGACCGAGGCACACAGAGCCAACACCCGGCATCATGGTGTGGGGAGCGATCTCCTACACTGGCCGTACACCACTGGTGATCGTCGAGGGGACACTGAATAGTGCACGGTACATCCAAACCGTCATCGAACCCATCGTTCTACCATTCCTAGACCGGCAAGGGAACTTGCTGTTCCAACAGGACAATGCACGTCCGCATGTATCCCGTGCCACCCAACGTGCTCTAGAAGGTGTAAGTCAACTACCCTGGCCAGCAAGATCTCCGGATCTGTCCCCCATTGAGCATGTTTGGGTCTGGATGAAGCGTCGTGTCACGCGGTCTGCACGTCCAGCACGAACACTGGTCCAACTGAGGCGCCAGGTGGAAATGGCATGGCAAGCCGTTCCACAGGACTACATCCAGCATCTCTACGATCGTCTCCATGGGAGAATAGCAGCCTGCATTGCTGCGAAAGGTGGATATACACTGTAATAGTGCCGACATTGTGCATGCTCTGTTGCCTGTGTCTATGTGCCTGTGGTTCTGTCAGTGTGATCATGTGATGTATCTGACGCCAGGAATGTGTCAATAAAGTTTCCCCTTCCTGGGACAATGAATTCACGGTGTTCTTATTTCAATTTCCAGGAGTGTATTTCATTTGTTATTGTAGCATCACGTAACAGAAACTGATGTAAGTGACTCTGTAATATTTGTAAACTGAAAGTAAGAAATCCACTGCGTTAGGTAATTGTAACAGTAATGTAAAACTTGTACATCGAAAATGACACACCTTCAACTGAGAGCTGTGCCGTATTGGAAAAAAAACCCTCGGTAAATGTTATATAATACACGCACCTGCCTTACCAGTAAGCATCTTTTACTTCCTACTGCACGAATACTGCGTTCCGGTACTGAGAACTATGCAATGTCTGGTGATCGTTGAATCATCCACTGTTAAAGGCATTATTTTAAATCCGCATGAATGAGAGTGAGATTAGCATATCGCTCTCCCAGCTGCCATCTGCTTTTCAGACCGTGGGGTCACTACCTCTCTCATTCATGTAGCCCCTCATTCTACATCTACACTCAGATATATACTCCGCAAGCCACCGTACGGTGCATGGCGGAGGTTACTCTGTACCACAACAAGTCGTTTCTTTTCCTGTCGATGTGCCTCCACGCACGTCCTAATTTCTCGTAGCTCATTTTCTAAGTCCCTACGCGAAATGTAGGTTGGTGGCAGTAGGATCGATCTGCAGTCAGAGGTCAAATGCTGCTTCTCTAAGCTTTCTTAGTAGTGTACTTGAGCTTCCGAAGCATACCCGTAACACTTGAATCCTGATCGAACCTACCGGTAACAAATCCAGCAGCTCGGTTCTGAATTGCTCCTGTGTCTTCTCTCAGTCTGACCTGGTGCGGATCCCAAACACTCAACCAGTACTCAAGAACAGGTCACAATAGCCTCTTACATGCGGTCTTTTTTACAGAGGAACCACACTTTAAAAAACTTCTCCTAATAAACCGAAGCCATCCCTTTCTCACATGGCCTTTCTATTTCATACCGCTTTGTAGTCTTACGCCCAGATATTTAAACGACGTGACTGTGTCAGGTGGGACACTGCTAACGCCATATCCGAACATTACGGGATTGTTTTTCCTACTCACACGAATTAACTACATGTTTCTACATTAAGAGACAACTGTCGTTCATCAAACCAACTATAAATTTTGTCTAGGTCATCTTGTATTAACCTACACCTATCTGTACGCCACAGCATCATCAGTGAACAATAGTTGATTTCTACCTACCCTGTCTGACAGATGATTTGTGTGTATAGAAAATAGGGACGGTCCTATCATACTCCCCTGGGGCACTCCTGATGTTACCCCTGTCTCTGATGAACACTCTCCGTCGAGGACAACACATTGGATTCTTTTACCTAAGAAGTCTTCGAGCCAGTCACATATCTGGAAGCCTATTCCGTATGCACTTACAACACGAGGGGAGTGCATCCTATTCCTTTCTTTGTAACAAGTAAAAGTTACTTGTACGTCCGGGAAATGAACACGAGTGTCCTGTGTGGCAGTCACACAAGACAAAAGAAACTATTCAAAAATAGTTAAGGAATATTAATATTTAATTGTGATGGAAGACTCGAATTTGATGGTAGGAAAACGGAGAAAATGAATAATAGTAGCAGAATATGGTCTGGGGGAATGGAATGAAAGAGGAAACTCATCCAGTTTTTCAAATACCATAATTTTATCACTGCTATTGTTTGGTTTAAGGCATCAGAAGGTTTCAGACTGATTATATAATGATAAGACAGAGATTTCGGAACCATATTTTAAACTGTAAGACATTTCCAGGGGCAGATGTGGATACTGACTAATAAAATGGAGTTAAAACTTAAGAAATTGCAAAAAAGTGGAAAGTGAAAGAGATGGCACCTGGATTAGCTGAAGTAACCAAAATTCCTTGAGAGTTTTAAAGGTAGTATTAAATAAAATAAGGAAAAGAAAATTTGGAGGAAACGAATAGATACCTTTCAGTGGATGAAAATACAACAAACTGCAGCAAATGAAACAAGCGAGGGGGACTGCAGACGTTTAAAAGTAAGATTGATACAAAATGCAAAAATTCGAAGCAGGAATGTCAAGAGGGCAAATGCAAGACTGTAGAAGAATGTATAACTAGGGGAAAGATGTGTGTCACCGATAGGAAAATTAAAGAAGCTTTGGTGAAAAAAGAAGCAGGTAAGCAGCTGTATGCGTCTCAAGAGCCGAAATAGAAAACCAGTTCTATGCAGGTATAGAAAACTGTAGGGTGAAACAACTACATGGAAGGGCTAGACAACGGTAATGAACTTGAATGTAATATTGTAGTAAACGAAGAGGAAGTGGCTGAAAATGGGATGGAGTGTATTATACCGGGAGAAGAATTTGACAGAGTACTGGAAACGAGACCCCTGGAATACACGACTTTCCTTCAGAACTGCTGACATCTTCGGGCGAACTAGCAATGGCAAAACTATTTCACCTGCTGTGTAAGATGTATGAAACGGCTGAAATACTCTCAGACTCAGCAGGTGCTGATAGGTGTCAATATTACAAAACAGTCAGTTTAATAGGTCATTGTTGGATAATACTAACACGAATTATTTGCAGAAGAATGGCGAACTTGAGAAGAAGACCCGGGGGAAGATACATTCGGGTTCCGTTAAATGGTTGCGACGCGGGAGGCAGTACTGAACCCATCATAGGAGGTAGAGTAAGGAAAAGCAAATCCACGTTTATAACATTTGTGGGATTACAGAAAGATTTGACAGTGTTGCCTGGACCACTGTTTGGAATTGTGAAGGTGGCAGGGCTAAAATACAGGGACCGAAAGATTATTTAAAAACTTGTACTGACACCGGATGGCAGTTATAAGATGCAAAAGGCCTGAAAGGGAGGCAGTGAGTGGGAGAGGATTGTAGCCTATCCCCGATGTTCTTCAATCTGCTAATCGAAGAAGCAGCAAAGGAAACCAAAGGAAATTTGGAGAAGAAATTATAGTTCATGAAGAAGAATTAAAAACTTTGAGGTTTGGCGATGGCAATGTAACTGTCAGAGACTTCAAAGGGCTTGGAAGAGTAGCTGAACGGAATGGACAGTGTCTTCGAAGAATGATGTAAGATGAACAGCAACAAAAGGAAATCAAGTGTAATGGAATGTAGTTCAGTTACATCAGGTGATGCTGAAAAAGTTATACCGGCCAATAAGATACTAAAAATATTTGATGAGTTTTGCTATTTGTTTAGTGAAATAACGTAGATCGTCGATGTAGAGAGAACATAAAATGATAGACTGGTAACGGGGAGAAAATTTTTCCTGTCGAAGAAACATTCGTTAGCAACGAATATAAAATTTAGCGTTAGGAAGTCTTTTTGGGAAGTATTTCTCTGGAGTGTATGTCTGCATGGACGTGAAACGTGAATTATAAGTAGTTAAAACAAGAACAGAATAAATTTTGAAATGTGGTGCTGTAGAAGAAAGTAGAAGGTTAGGAATCTGGAGGTACTGAATGAAATTGAGGAGAAAAGAAATTTGTGCCAGAAATTGACTATAAGAAGTGGTTAGTTGGTAGGATACATTCTGAGACATCAACGGGTCACCAGGGAAGCGTGCGGAAGGTGTGGGGGTAAAAATTGTAGTGGGAGACTAAGAGATGAATCCAGTTAGCAGGTTGAAACGGATGTCGGCTGCAGTAGTTACTCGGAGGTGAATAGGCTCGTGCGTGATGGAGTTGCATCAAGAGCTGCATATCAAACCAGCCTTCGAACTGCAGACAACAACAACAAACCTATTTTAGAATCTATAGAATACAATCTATCTGCTGCTACCTGTAAGTGCTTGTTACCGATGTATGCAGGCATGAAGGTCTGAGATTCGATAGTGTCGAAGACAACATCAAACACAGCAGTTAACACAAAATCTACGACAATGATATTGTACGTTAGATAAACACATGCAACGACGACTAGGTCGTAGAGGGACATACTTTACCTATTCACGTGCTCAAAGTAGAAGTTTGTTCCCACGTTCTCGGAATTTTAAGAACATGGTGTATAACAGGCCAATAAGCCACACCATAAATGCAGCAGAGAAATTTACCGTATCTTTACAACTTTAACCAGCCGCGTACTGGTGAGTTTGGTAGCAGACACTCGGCATAAATTAGGCTAAGATCTACCATTCCTCAAATGCGTTTTCGCGGGATGTTGGACATCAATGGATCAATGGAATCTTCAATTCTCTACTTCTTGTTGTAGTTTTCACCGTTGTCTTTGAAAACCAAGCTTTCCTGCCCACTCACTTTATTCTGGGAGGTAACCTACAATTACTTAATTCTGTTACGTACTCTTTCTAATTTCTTGTGTTAATCTGAACCGTTTTCCCAACACTATGTTTCATTTTATAGGCAACGGCCTTGCAGCAGTGGATACACTGGTTCCCGTGAGATCACCGCTGTCGGGCGTGGCAGGCATTTGGATGGGTGACCATCCAGCCGCCATGCGCTGCTGCCATTTTTCGGGGTGCACTCAGCCTCGTGATGCCAATTGAGGAGCTACTCGACAGAATGGTAGCGGCTTCGGTCAAGAATACCATCATAACGGCCGGGAGAGCGGTGTATTGACCCCACGCCCCTCCTATCCGCATCCTCCTCTGAGGATGACACGGGAGTCGGATGGTCCCGGTAGGCCATTCGTGGCCTGAAGACGAAGTGCATGTTTCCCTTTATACAATCATTCCTTCGCTTCATTTATCTATTGTTTTATTTATCGTTCTGAAAAATATATAGTACCCATCTCGTCTAGGGGTGGCAGATCACGTCATGGGGAACAAATTTTCTTATAGTCAAAATGTTGGCTGACATTTCCCTGCCACGCTAGGCGTCGTTTGATATTCGCATCCGACGACCCTATGGCTAAGAGATTTCATCGAACTGGCAGGGTCTACTAACCATGTATGCTGCATACTACGTACATCCGTAAACTGATACATTGCTTTCTATCAAGAAATTCTTAAGAATAAATGTTTCTAAGTGAGCCGTTTGTATCAGATCACATTTGCGATGGGTTTTCTGTGCCTTCTACCATCTTGCTTGGTTCGGTTGTTCTCCCGAAACTTTCTGACACAGGGTTTATTGTGCAGAAGGCTGGAGGCAATTTGGGTTCGTGCGCGTTGTCCTTGGAGCAACCTGGATTGCAGCACCTGCGTTGTGTGACAGTTCCCGCGAGGTGCCGCGAGGGACGAGTTTTGTTAAGTCTTAAATCAATGGCTGTTAAGTGTAACATGTACCACGAAATCGGTCCTTGCTTAGTGAATAAGCGTTTTATGTATGTATGTTGCCTGTGATAAGAGATTTATTCTTCTGGTATTTCTGTCCAAATGTTCTGCTGTGTTTAATGCGTTGTAAAAGCTGCGCTGATGACTGGAGATTTAAAAAAGTGCACGGAACAGCCGTTTGACCGTGGTGCTTGTAGCTGGCTGTTTTTACCTGGAGCCAGGCTCTTAAGTTTTTTAAAATTTGTTATCCTCTTGTAAGTTATTCAATTGTAATTATTACGTCCTATTGAAGTTGTGTGTACTTTGGGACTGTTAGTTATAGAAATTTGCTCTTAGTTCCAAGCTGTCAACCATGTATTTCTGTCTAATAGAATTGATGCCTTGTAATACAGTCAAACGGGTGCTATACGTGGACGCCATTTTGGAAAGGCCATGTGACTACGATTAACGTTACTTCGTTTATGTGTATTCAAGCCTTAAATTTTAAGAGTTGTTCACTGATTAAAGTTATTTAATTATTATTGTTTTATTTTTTTAAACCTGTTCACTGCTTGAACTTTGGCAAAAAGCATTTACATGGTTCAATAATATATATTAAAGTAGCAACTTCTCATATGCTTGATCAGATGAAAATACTGTAACCGGATAACGTCAAAATTCCGTAACCTCAGTAACTTTGCTCAATTCAGAGTTTAATTTGCATTTCAAGTGGGTGTATCTTCCACAGATGTTATCCGCAGTCTTTGAAACACACTTGAGTTTTGGTACCTGTGTGTAAAATGTGTTGTTACAGCTTGGGCTCGGGTGGATCACCATTACACTGATATATTGTTATTTCTTGTAGCATGATGTCATCAGAAATGCTAATATGAATTATGGAATATGTGTTATTTATTCAGTGGGAAGTTAAGACAAGGTATTTTGAATGCTAAGACTGAAATTTAAATTTTTGTGTAATAAATTATTTGAAGCAAAATGTGGACTGCAATTACGGTCCAGCACGTCAGCGCTTTCTCCCTGCTCCGACCACCACTGAATTACTGAAGATGCTGTTATTCCTTTTAATGATGGCAACATAGTTAGGGTGAAAGTGGTACAGCAAATGGGAACTAACTGTGGAGGAAACTCTATCAGAAAGCGTGAACGGATGAACAAGGATCGCATTGACAAAGCAGAGTATGCAGCACAATTGGCCACTAAGGAGTCCAGAAAGAAGGAAAGAAGAAAAAAACATGGCAAAAGATTAAGAAGATGATATGCAGTATGGTGGACGGTCCTTCTGAGTGACTAAAAATTAAAAAAATAGCATATATTGAGTTACTGTCTTTTGAAACTTCAGAAGACGTTCCTGAAAATTTACATTTTCTGTTGCATTTTTCAGTAAATCTCAGAAACCACTTCGAGTAGAGTATTCAAATTTTCAGGGAGTAATAAAATATATATCCTGAGTCTACAGAACTAAAAGAAGAACATAATTTTTTGTATCATTAAAATTAATAGCGTACAAAAAAGTACACAACATTTTGATCGTATAATGAAAAAACTGAATTTCCGAAAGCAGTGGCTGAAATGCAATTATTGTAGTTCAGTAGACTCAGAATATACAGTTTAAGGTCCTGTAAAAGTTTCCTGAAATAAAGGGAAGCCAAGTCACTAAATTTAACATTGTGAGGATAGGGCGTTCCAACTCCCCTTAACTGTAGAAGTATTATTCAGTTTGATCTGAAAGAGTCTGAGAAGCTTGTAAGGTTTTTGCAGGGGAGGTCTTGCTGATATGTTGCGCCGATTATGAGTTATTTAGCATTGAATTTAGCCAATCAGTTCGTTGTGCATGTAAATGCAAGCACACATATGAGCTAAAATGCAGTAATGGACAGACATCTGTGGGTCTGTGAATTACCTCTTGTTCAAATGCTCATTGCAAGTTAAAGTGTGCCTTCTTGGAACGTGATAAATTTAAGTTAGGCGAGCAAAAGGTACTTTTTTTCGGTTTGAGGAAACCTAACGAAGAATGAATCAGGTTACACTGCCTCTGGTAGGCTTCTTGAATTAGAACGTGATTCGACAACTTCAGTGCTAAACGCCTCAGAAAAAGTGCAACGATCCGAATTTTTTCTGGACAGTTATTTCTTAGCGAAACCACCCTTGCAACCACATGACTAGCATTTCTCCGCGTTCTCACCACTGTTTATAAATATGGACTAAAGTACAATAAACTTACCCCAACGACTTAGAATACATCAATTGATTACATAAAATTTGTATTATTTTCCACAAATTAGACCTATCATGTTACGTACGAGATTCGTAACCATATATTTACTGTAAAACATAACGTATTTTCTTAATAAAATTCTACAAGTTTTTTTGAAAATTCCAAAACGTTAAAGAACTGTTTGAGATTCTTTTTCTGGTTAATGATTGCAGTTCAGCTGATTCAGAGGAATTGCCAATGGTATGTGCTAGTAGCTCTCTTCCTCTTACTGCGCGTGCAGCATGAGCCACGTTCATCTGGCGTCAGACCATGTTTGTAGCGACAGCTGCCTGTTTGCTCTGGCCGTACCCAAGTTTCTGTGTGCCTGTTTGCTTCATGATATTCAGATTTCTGTTTATACAGTCCGGAGAAGTGGCATGAGAACATCGTCCGGCTTTCACAGTTAATTTGACTCAGAAGCTTTTATGAAGAGGGAGCAAGCGTGAGACCGTTGCAATTACTTACAAGCGCCTGTAATTCCAGGGGCAAGAGGTCAGACATAACACAATTTTGCCGACGTAATAGCTGTAAATTCGCTAAACAGACAGGGCAACTAGCAACATTCATAATGTACTAGCGTACTTTGGGCTCACAAATACCGGGTGATCAAAAAGTCAGTATAAATTTGAAAAAAGAAATCACGGAATAATGTAGATAGAGAGGTACAAATTGACACACATGCTTGGAATGACATGGGGTTTTACTAGAACCAAAAAAATACAAATATTCAAAAAATGTCCGACAGATGGTGCTTCATCTGATCAGAGTAGAAATAACTAGCATAACAAAGTAAGACAAAGTAAAGATTATGTTCTTCACAGGTAATGCTCAATATGCCCACCATCATTCCTCAACAATAGCTGCAGTCGAGGAATAATGTTGTGAACAACACTGTAAAGCATGTCCGGAGTTATGGTGAGGCATTGCCGTCGGATGTTGTCTTTCATCATCCCTAGAGATGTCGGCGATCACGATACACTTGCGACTTCAGGTAACCCCAAAGCCAATAATCGCACGGACTGATGTATGGGGATCTGGGAGGCGGCTGAGCACACGCATCTAGCAGTATGGGATGGAGCACCATCCCGCATAAACATCGTACGTTCCAGCAGGTGTTTATCAGCCAGGCTGGGGAAGATGCGATTCTGTAACATATCGGCGTACCTCTCATCCGTCACGGTAGCAGTTTTGCTGTCCAGCGCCGTCTGTCGGACATTTCGTGAACTTTGTTTTTTTTGTTTGCTTCTAATAAAACCCCATGTCATTCCATGCATGTGTGTAATTTTTACATCTCTATCTACATTATTGAATGGTTTATTAAGTTTTCAAATTTATACTGACTTTTTGATCACCCTGTAATTAGACGTGAAACTAGGAAACTATTTTGGCAACTTCTTAAAAACATACTCATGTATGTTTCGACTGGTTAGGTGCTGTTCACCTTTTGTACAGATTTTCTATTTGACCTCTTTATGTTGCCACTTTCGCTTTTAATTTCACTGAAGATTGTTCGACTTTCCTGTATGCTTGGCCAGTTCTTCCGAAAATCATTTCTTCTTCGAGTTCTTCACATGATTCGTGAAGAAATTTCGTCTTCTGTTTGTTTTATTCCTCAGCGATTTGAATTTCTGTATTTATTTGTCCCTATGTTTTTTACAGGTATACATTTTTCTTCAGTTGTACTGTCTACTGAACTATTCCGTATTGCAGTATCTATAGCCTTAGACAACTACAAGTATGTCTCTTCGTTCCTCAGTACTTCTGCATCCCACTTCTTTGCTATTTACTCTGACACCTCTTAAACTTCACTCTACTCTTCATCAATACTATATTGTGATCTGAGTCTATATAGGCTACTAGGTACGTCTTACAATGCAATATGTGATGTCTAAATTTCTGTCTGTCCATAATGTAATCCAACGAAAATCTAGACGTATCATCTGGTCTTTTCCATATATACCTCCTCGTCTTTCGGTTCTTGAACAATGCGTTCACTATTAGTGGCTGAAATTTATTACAGAACCCAAATAGTCTTTCTCCTCTCTTTGCCTTGTATCAAGTCCATATTCTTCCGTACCTGTTTCTTCTACTCCTTACCAAACAACCGCATTCCAGTCCCCCACGGCTATTAGGTTTTCATATCCTTTTACGTACTGCATTATGCGTTCAAAATCCTTATATACTTTCTTTTCATCTTCAGCTTGTGACGTCGGCCTGTATACCTGATCTGTAGTTTTCGGTGTTGGTTTGCTGTCGATTGTGATGAGAGAAACCATATCACTGATTGCTCACAATAACACACTCTCTGCCTGACCTTTCTATTCATTACGAATCATTCTTCCGTCATAACATTTTCTGCTGCTGTTGATGTTACGCTATACTTATCTGACCAGAGGGCATTGTCTTCTTTCCATTTTACTTCAGTGCCATTTAAGATATCTAGATTGAGCCTTTGCTCTTTCCTTTTCAGGTACCAGGGAAAGACAACACTGACTACTGTCATACCAACTACCGCAGTGTCACTTGTCTGTTGAGCGTAGTCCTTGTTTCGGTATGTAGAAACTGAAGCACAAGACTGAGTTCAAACCCTGCGGTCATTCAGATTCCACTCGATAGGATACTCTGGGCATGGAAGAACCAGAAGAAGGATGAGCGCACAAGGAGGTAGTATTAAGGGAAATTGATTCATTTTGGTAGTAAATTTTGGATTAAGATTTAGAAGTTATTGTGCAAGTATAACACTTACGTCCGCTACTGTTATACTATAACCTTAAAGTTGGAGGCAGTTCGTATGATAAAATTATTTTTATTCAAGCAGTTATGGTATAAAGCAACAGAGCAGTGTTACCCTCTGAGAGGAATTTCGTTATGTTGACCGTGTTGTACCTAACGGAGGTGGCTTATCGGAAGTGAAAGTCGAAATTACGTAAACATATAAACAGTAACAAACAATATTTTACCTATCTACACTGTTCAAAGAATAAAGAAAACGGTCGCCAGGCTAATTAGGCAAAAGAATGATTGACATTCTTGTTCAAGAAAATAGGTATGAGTAACTATAACGGACAAACACAACCTATACTTTGCCACACGCGAGTCCAATGAACTCTGGCACCTGAATGTTCACGTGGTGAAGATTAAGGGCCCCCTCCACTGAACAGTCCAAATGCACACGTAAGCACACGTATGTTCACGTTAAGGTTGGAACTACCAGATCAGAACAAACTATTTGCATAAATATAACAGATAACAAAACACACTATTACCTTGAGGACTTAGTCAAACTGAATGGTCTCAATGACGTTACTTTTCAAACAAATTCCTATCTGACATGAAATATAGATATGGTCCACATTAAAATTAGTTACTGAGCATAGATTAAGTCTTTCACTACTAAACACCTTTCTACTTAGGACGAAAATTAAATGGAATTCACTAACAGATTACTTCTCACTGTCTTTTGAATAAAGAAATAATTGTTTTAATAGATAGTGGTCTTTCAATTAATCGTTATCTAGCATGAGCGCAGTAGACAAACTGTTGATCCTGTTACACCATTAATATGCACTTTTGAGACAACGGGAGTCCAATATTGTACAGAATTTCACTTGAATGGGAAGAGTAATTGAAACTTGCTATAATTAAGTAACTTTGTGCATTTGAACTATTTTCAGTGGAGGGGGCACTTAGTCTCGACCACTGTAGAGCATACCAAACACACTTCCAATACAGTAAAGAAATAAGCCCTTAACAAGTATGAACATGTAACCTTCAACAGTGTTAGTTCTCAACACTTACTGCAGTAGAACACAACTTGACGTGGTTATAAGAAAATAGCTCACCTTTGGTTGATTTTCTACAGACTGCACAGTGATCATTTACTAAACAATACTTTATAAGCCTCAGTTTTCAGAACTTTCACTTCAGAAGTTGGCAACAAAATGTTAATAAGCAGTTTTAATAGAAAAATTATTTTCAGCCAGCATTATTTACTATATTACTCAGTTCTGCTAAAACACTGAGCTTTAATGTTCTTTCAATAAGGACACTCGGTAATCACGTTAACATGGGAAGGGCGAAATGGTTGCGTGACTAGGGAACAAAAACCAAGGTAGGTATAAGAGTTCGAGTATAAGTTACCATATATTTGTGCACACTAAAACATCCAATGAGCTGAACATTCACCATACATTTCTACTATTCCTTATTTCTTTTTCAGTGACTGCCGATGTGGTGGCGATTGCATGTTGGTAGGTGGATTTGCAGGTAGAATTGCTGGACTCTGCCATTTCTTGGTAGCGATGATAGATATCAATTCCGCAATAGTTCCAGCTCTTCATCCATCCACCCGAGGCATTGGAAAGCGGCACGGAAAGCCTCTCTCAGCACCAGCACAATATACAACTTTTACATGAACAGTTGACAGTTCGGTAGCTCGTCCCCGACTGACTCTTAATCCACCTCTTCTACCTATGCCAACCACAATTTGTGCGCGCTACTGAGTTCCGGTCCCGATGGGAACCACGCCACCTTTTACATACTGAATAACTAAGAACCCTAAGTGAAGGTCAGCAGTTTACATAAATCAAACAAACATTTTAAATAAAACAGAACACTTGCATATATTGACATTTCTAGAAAAAATGATTTAAACAAAATTTCAAATATATCCATTATGTTTTGTCTCCCTCCAAATAAGACAAGGAATTTAAATTATAGCTACACTACATTGCATAGAATCAAACCACGATACCGCCGGCCGCGGTGGTCTAGCGGTTCTAGGCGCTCAGTCCGGAGCCACGCGACTGCTACGGTCGCAGGTTCGAATCCTGCCTCGGGCATGGATGTGTGTGATGTCCTTAGGTGAGTTAGGTTTAAGTAGTTGTAAGTTCTAGAGGACTGATGACCTCAGAAGTTTAGTCCCATAGTGCTCAGAGCCATTTGAACCAAACCACGACACCAAAGTTTTTAGAAAGAAAACAGCGAACACTTCTGTGGTATTAATGAAATCAAACAATATTTACAATATCTTAACGATAGAAGGTAGAACAGGCTAAACAGAAAAAATTATGTCGGTAGAGCTATGGAGCTCTGGTGTTACACAAGAAGCCTTGTAACGGAATACGTTCCGTGGTTTTTAAGTTAAGGAGCAGGGTAAGGGGCCCTGTAGAAATTTGTAAGATTAAATGATAGAGCTAAAGAAACTAACTACTATAGCACTTCTCAAGAGGTGAAACAGGCCAAGAAAGGCCGGTCGGCAGAAACTGTGGTGTAAAGGATAATGTAGTCTGGTCAACCCGAGGGACTAGGTCTTGTTAAAAATGAGGACAATGCAGCATATCGACTGTATTCGGTCAAATAGTAAGCCAGAGCGAATGTGAGTTGCAACAGAGCCAGCCACAAGCAGGAAGGAGTGTTATGCTTTGCAAAGCGAAACACGGCCAACAGGCGCTGCAAAGCAGAGTTAGATGGATGCGATATAGCTACAGCCAACACACCAATAGGCTAGCAGAAGGATGGCAATCTTTCCTCACTTTTCACCACGAAAGTGTTTAGAATATGTGCATTAAGAGCTAAATGAACATAGTCTGGAGTATATAAGTACTCAGCCATTTGTGTACTAAAACATTCTCGTCGGTATCGCAGGGTACATCACAAGCCTGTGACACCCAGAGCAACATTCTGGAATGCAATTTGCGGTCTGCTGTTCGACCACGGGAAAGAGCAGCCTGCCCTTGGTCACGAGAGAGTCGCTACTGGAGCAGAGAGGTGCCCACCAGCTGGAGGGAAGACATGGCCGCCCAGGGGTATTGTCAACTGTGCTGCCACGCTGTCATCACGGCCACTGACAGAGGCTTCGCTGACAGCAGCATTCCACTGATGACACGCTCAGCCCCACTCTTTGCACTGTCAGCAATGCTGGACTTCTATTATTTCGCATGAGAGGCAACTGGATGCCTCCATGAAGCTGTCCCTGATGTACTAAGGTCGAGGGCTGGACTAAAGAAGTTAATTAAGTAAATCTACTGTTGATCTGACACCGCATTTCACTCTCCATGGGTATGTTCTCTAACTGTATACAGCAGCTTCTCAATAAAATGCGAACTCATTATGGCATGGATGGCTATTTGTCGGAGTTTATAACTATTAAAGTTATGGTAGTTTAAGCAAGATCATTCTCTCTCTGCAAAGTTTGGACCAGTAACTCACATGTTACTGATAGAGGTTGAAGAGTAGGGGAAGAGAAGAAGAAGAGGAAGTGTATACTATTACCAATTACATTAGCAACTGCAATGCTAGCAAAGTAGATGCAGCATATGAAGTAAGCTATGAATGCCTGTATATGCATGGGAAGCATCAAACATGCTTAATAAAGCATGTAATATGGGCTGAGAATAAAACTTTGATCGAATATCTGGTTAGTGGAACTAATATTCTTAAAAGCTTCAAATCCTGGCAAGTATTTCCTAAAACTGGTACAAGTGTATTCTGAAATAACACGTATCATTAAAGCACAATGGCGAGGCAATAGTGCAAATCGACAGGTAAATGGCTCAAAAAGTAGGAAATACAGCAATAAATATTATTAGACTATTTTTAAGTGTTGTACATGGCACAGATGGTGACATTAACATTCAGTGCCAAGAACTGAACAAATTATCTGTAGAGTATGTATACTAAGGTGACCTCAACGAAATAATAGAATGGCTACAACAGCTCACATCATCCCTGGCACAGGGAATATAGCCCATACGAATGAAATAATATGAATCACTTCATAGCTTTGAGAGAGACGTATCACCATTTAATAATTATAGAGACGGTGGTCTGTGAATTGCAGAGGCCAAAACATAAGGTATTTCCACGTAGATGTGTCGTAATATGAGTTTTGGACACTTTATGGCAGGCAGCTCTCAAAGATATGAGACTACAATCAGAGCTGAATCAGGATTTCAAATATATTTTAATGGTTACAGATATGCATTGCAAATTCGTCTGGGTCCTACCGATGAAGGAAAACACTAGGAAAAAAGTAGCACTGGTGTTTGAACAACTGGTGCAGCAGGAGATGAATTGGTATCCTGAAAACCTTCAAACCGATCGTGGAGAGCGAATTTTGAAATAGACATTTCAAAAAAATAATGGAGCAGCATGTGATAAACTTCTACTCTACATTCTCCCTCGTGAAAGTGAGTACTGTGAGCAGCTGAACAGAACGATAAAAAAACACATGTGTGTAGGATTTAATCATCAAGGTTCGTACAGGTGGTTGGATAATCTTCCACAAATAGAATACAACTAAAACTAGACCAGTTGGTGTTTGTGTTAATGAGAATCTAAAAACTGTATACAACCATATGTAAGTAATGGATCTACGCAAGCACAAATCCGATGTAGATAATTTGGTGCATATTTCAAAATTCAAGTCTGCATTTGAGAAATCTTATGTGCTGAACTGTTCATCTGAAATATCTACGTTTTCAAAAATGCAACAAACGAAGCAAAGAGCTTATACCTTGAAGGATGGCGAAGGTGAGGAAATTGTTGAGAGATTTTACGTAGTAGAATTACAGAAAGGCATTGAACCAGAGGTCTTTCTCATAGAGAGTGTCATAAGACCTCGAGGGAATAAGGCTTCAGGGAAATGACTTGGCTTTCCATCATCGCACAAAAGTTGGATGAATGCACACAGTTTGGTATACAACAGTACGCACAAACCTGAGGTGGGGCAGTAATATGACAGTGCTAGGAAGTGCATCGAGGAGATGGTAGTATTACCTAAAAGTTGCATATTCCTAGATATAATTACTGTGGACCTAAAACAGAACTGAGAAAGCGACTACCTCATCTCGATAAGAGGATCAATCTACCAGACGAGATGTGCAAGTAAAGTGGCTTAGTGTAAGCTGCAAATCCAGGTCTGATACAAAAATCATTTCGCCGATCGAATTTTAGCTGAAAAGGACAAGCTAATATGTTGAAGAAGAGACATAGCGACAACATACTGCAGTTTTCACAGCTAGTGCCAAAATTAGGATGGGTGTTGTGATAGACTTCCGACACGTTATGAATGAAATCCATCATACATTAAAGAAGAGGAAGAAAAGACTTGTACGATGTTTGAAAAATTGCAACCAATCGGCGATGGCAGTAGCTAAAGTGCCTTGAAGGAGGAAAGAGTAAGAAGAAGATGCGTTGAAACACCTAGGCTTCTACTAATAACTAGGATATCCAGAACTTGCTGGGTTAACAGCTATTGGATCCTTAACACGAGCGGTGGCGTCCATAGCCCAAACAACGAAGAATACACACAATGCAGAGGAGCAACTACAAGAAGCTAAGAGGCAAAATTGATACTTTCGAGCATCAGTTTCCTATTCTTCGAAGGCCAGTTTATGAAGAAAGATGCAAACCATATGACAGCAGCATCGTGACTTATACATAATGCATTCGCTTGTCTGTTTTAGGAAATAAGACACATACTGTCAATAAGGTTGACCAGCTCTCAAATACACACTCCCACGTCACCTCTAGGCTTGAACCGTCCACATAAGCCAGGATGGTTCATTGACACATCGGTAATAATTTTAGTGTGTGTATTCCATTAAAAACGATTACAGAGTTCTTTGAGGATAAAAGACATGGAATCATGATTTCTAAACAGGAACTGGTTCTTGTTCGAAGTGCTATGGATAATAACACATAAATTCAAGAGTAGCAATAATAGAAAAATTATTGTGTTCGATACATTGGTGATGGAAACGCCACATACATCTGTAACAGACAATGTGCATCTCAGTCTTTATGTCTCATGATATTTATATTCATGGGAACTACTACTGATGACATCAAGTCAGTTGTGGCCAATTAAAACAGCAGTGCTGCAAACAGGCAGCAGGGGAAATGTGAAAACTGATTCTGGAGAATTCAACTGTTGTAAGCTAGCCAATGCAAGAGTACTTGAATTCTGTTATTTTATTCATATAATAATTCACAGCTGGACTGGGACAGTAAAAATATAGGCCCATCGTACGACATGTATACGACGATCCGCTATTCTTACTATGAGAGTGATGAATTTAGATGCATGATCAGCCCACAGCAATTTAAATAATTGTCCGTCATGGACTGCTCAGAGCAAAATCAGAGTCTTAAATCAGGGTCATAGATATCTGTATTGAAGTTTAACCATCAGAGCATTTTCTCCCACGCATCACAGCATACAATTTACTGTTTCATGATCATGTGATAAATTGCTACCCACTAACTGTCATTATACAGTGTCTAGTATAACAGTAGAAGTGCTGCTTCACATATGAGACATTCCACAATGACACCTCAATGTGCAAACATCAGTGTTGATACATAAGGCTTTTATACTAAATGCAGACAATTTGTATTGAAAGTGATAGCTTTCGCCGCATTCACTAACGCTGGATATATATCGATCATTTTATCGAATCATTTAGTACACTGTAAGGCGCAGGGACTCGAAAAATCGTGGCTTGGTTAACTTGATTTTATCATGGAAAATGGTGTGTTGAAAAGGAATGGTGTGTGAAAGTATGGAGGCATCACATTGGAACCTTGATCATACAGACTGCATAATTCGCCACAGAGGTTGTGAAAAAGTGTTGTGGTTGTGTGAATGAAGTCTTCAAGAGCATGTCAATTTTGAACGTCTTGATGTATGGGCATACATCTCTTTGACAACTCAAGCGAGTTTATAGAGAACAAACATAATACTCCTCCGTTTGTGACAGTTGTTTTTAGAAAGTATTCATCATGTGCTGCGTTTGATGTTTGTTGAGAGTATGAATTTAGATGTCGCTTCTATACAGTGCTCCAGAAGGTAACTGTTAGTTGTGACACATTGCCATAGCTCTGTCTGATCTGCCCTGCAGGAACAAAAATCTCAGTAATTTAGTATATGAATTAAGATACGCATCTCATCTAGCAGGTGTACTCACTTCATGACCACCTATTTGTATACTAAACGAAGCACACCCACCATGGGCCTGGCCATGGCGTTTGCTCTCCACTATGGTGTGTGAAGCATGCCAGAAGCCACTTCTGCGGTGCAAGTCATGTGTCGTGCAATAGTCATTATGGCTGTGTCCATACCCAACGCTAGAGCTCGCTGGTACGTGCTTGAGGATCCTGGATACTAGAAAAATTGATCTTTATTCCATAACTCTTATTGTGGTGCACTGATCTCAACCTGATTCTGATACTGGTGCAATGGATGGTGGTCATCGTCCCACTGTTTGTGGGGTATAAGCCACCATA